>NW_024086823.1:0-222500 GCF_009730915.1 Dioscorea cayenensis subsp. rotundata | reverse complement strand
CAAAAATAGAGTTTGCACTATTAAATTTTTTGGTTGGGTACCAAACTGTAATATTTTCTCATTTTGTTTTCAAACTTCAATTTGAATCAAAATGGTTACCCAACTCCAATTTTATTTTACGTGGTGGTATTTAAGATATTCTAGTCTTTTTTATGATTTAAATTCTGAAAATTTTCTATCATGACATACATGACACATTGTTTAAACAATTGGCAATTCCATCTTATTTGCTAAAAGAGAATTTGCAACATTTGATCATAAGAAAAAGACCAAATTCCCTTCGGTGACCACCTGGTGAAATAAAATTAAAGCTAGGTAACCATATTGATTTAAATTAAAGTTTGGACCGCAAATGAAAAAAGGACCATAGTTTGGTGCCTGATAAAAAAATTTACCTGAGTTTACACTCCAAAGACTTGAGTAGTTTTAGACATCTAAGAAGTGTTTTACTTGATTTTATGTTATGCTTTGTTTGACTTGATGCTTTAATTTGCTTGATTTAATTATTCCAAAAATTATATATATATATATATTAGTTATTTATTAACTAACGTTTTACTTCACTCGGGCGTGCGCCTTTCATGGCGCCTCTCGCCTCGTGCAATAAAAAGTCTTAGCGCCTTAATGGCGGTGAGCGCTTTTAATTACACTATTCTTGGCCAGTAATACTAAAGAAGAAAATGGAGATTTGCTTAGGCGAATGATTTTTTTGGATAACACCTTTTTACATTGTTTCTCAACTTCATCCTTCTGCATATGAGGATAATGGTATAGTTGAACAACGATTGCTTCAGTACAATGCTCTAGAATAATTCGATGATCATAATCACGAGATGGTAGTAAGCTTGTGGGCTCTGGAAAGATAACATCAAATTCTGCTAGAATAGGTTGAACGTCCGAACTACGATCATCATTTAAATAGAGCAGTAGTTTGATGAAGAATAGAAGTCTGATGTGTCTCTAAGCCATGCAATTCAATTGTCTACACTTAGCAAAACGCATGCATAGTGCAGTAAAATCCCAATGGATGAAGCCCAAAGTTCTAAGCTAATTGACACCTTGACATAGTCCCAAAGCAACCCAAAGGAAGCAGTGGAGAGTCACGTGGTGGGTACGTGAGCGAATCGGGAGCAGGAATGAGAAAGAGACACGTGGACGCAGTAACTCTGGGAATGGGAAAAGCGCTCATGGGTGTGAGTGGAGAATCAAATGGATATTAGAGAATCCTTGTACTCAATTACCCCCTGATTATAGGATCTCAATCAATCACCAATAATCTTGTTATTAGCTGTATTATTGCGTAATTAGTTGTAATATCTTAATTATAGGATAGTTTCTATCTTTGTAACTTCACAATATTGTATATAAATATATCATATGAATCAATAGAAATAAAGTCATTCTTTCCAATGTCCTCTTCTATATTTTCAACATGGTATCAAGAGCTTAATTTTTTTTCTCCCAACATCTTTCTCTCTATTCAATGGCTTCTAACACTGCCTCCTCTTCCACCACCGATCCTATCTCCCTTCATAACCACCAAGATCCTCACCATCCCCTCCTTACCATCAATCTCTCCAACATTACCAAATTATGCTCAACCAATTATCTTACATGGAGCCTTCAAATCCAATCTCTGCTTGAAGGTTATGATCTTTACCACTTTCTTGATGGCACTCATCCTCCACCGCCACCAACTATTACTGTCAATGGTGTTACATCACCCAATCCGGCATATACCACATGGAAGCGTCAAGATCGTCTCATCTTTAGCGCTTTTCTTGGTGCTCTCTTCGTTTACTCCTACATGGATGCTGGATAGTGGTACATCTCACCATGTTACGTCTGACCTGAGCAATCTCTCCCGTTCATAGCTCGTATCCGGGATCTGATGATGTCCTGATTGGTGATGTATCGGCTCTTCCCATCACTCATACTGGTTCTACCGCCATCCCTACTTCCTCTCGCACCTTTGCTCTACAAAACATCCTTTGTATACCCTCCATGAAAAAGAATTTAATTTCCATTTATCAATTTTGCACTACTAACTATGTTTCGCTGAATTCTCCCCCACCCACCGCTTTTCGGTGAAGGATCTCAACACTGGGGAAATCCTTTTGATGGGAGAACCTAAGGATGGTGTATATGAGTGGCCAACCAAATCTCAACACGGGGACAATCCAATGTCAAAACCAACATGTTCGAGTGGCACTCTCGACTTGGTCATCCATCATTCCCTATTATGAAAAACTTTGTTTCTAAGTTTTCTTTACCTTTATCTAGCCAGTTATCTTCTTTCCCACCCTACAATGCCTGTGCATGCAATAAAAGCCATAAAATTCCATTTTCTGCTTCTACATTAACTTTGTCCCATCCACTTGAACTTCTCTTTTATGATGTTTAGACATTTTCTATTTATTATGATGATGGTTTTCAGTACTATGTTATTTTTGTTGATTATTATACTCGATATGTTTGGTACTGCCCACTAAAATGTAAATCTCATGTGTATGATGTCTTCATTCGCTTCAAGCCATTAGTCGAAAAATCAATTCAAATATCAAACTGTTACCTTTTATTCAGATAATGGTGGTCAATATAATGCCCTTGATCAATTTCTCTCCACTACTGGTATCTCTCTTCTTACTACCCCACCTCATACACCCGAACACAATGGCTTTTCCGAACGACGTCATCGCCATATTGTTGAAACCGGTCTATCTCTTCTAACTCATATATCAATGCCTCTAACTTATTGGACTTATGCTTTTGCCACTGCTGTTTACCTCATCAGCAGAATGCTGACACCTATACTACATCTTTTATCTCCTTTTGAAACACTCTTCGGGTCTCCGCCCAATTACTCTAAAGGGGTACCATTCTGGCCATCTTTAATAGAAACATGGCTTGCAGAGCTTGCTCAATTGGCTTTCTAGCTTTCTTCTCATTCATTTGTTGTTTATGAGCTTGCAAAGTACCATTCAGTGCATTTACAGACATCAAGGATAGATCATGAGCTTCCTCAATGGCCACCACAATGTGATCAAATTCAGAAGTTAATTACCTCAGAATTTTTTCAACTATGGCTTGCTCCTTTGGCTTGCCTCCATATAATTTCATTTGATTTGTCAATGCGAGCAGCTGACTCACATAGTGTTCTATGGATTCAGTGGACTACATTTGCAATGTTTCATACTAACGGCTTAGTGTTTGGAGTCTCACCTTTTTTTTACTTTGTCATCACTTTTGTATGTTGTCATTAGAGTATCCCATGCTTTCTTTGAAGTGGTTGCAGTTGAAATCTTTTCAAAAACTTCATCTGTCGCTCCTTGGTGTAAGAAAAATAGCGCCTTCTTAACCCTTTTCTTATTGTCATGATAAACTTCCTTTTCTGCATCACTTGCGCATTCTCTAGGTTCCGTAAAACCATTCTCCATGACATCTAGCAATTCATGGTAATCGAACAACACTCTCATTCGCACTGTCCACCTATTGTAGTTCTTTTCATCTAGGATAGGAATGAAAACTTGGTTCGAGCCGTTCATAGCCATATCTCTGATACCATTGTTAGAAGAGGAAGAGGATAAGAAGATTTCAAAGATGGAGATAACGAAATATTTATTGATCACAGCTTGCCCCACACCACATACATCATAACAAGAGCTAATTTATAGACTGGAAGATTCACAATACCACTAACTTATTGATCCTAGGAGAATGGGAAAACATGATCACTACTACCATAAATATAGCCACTAAATTCTAATAGCTAAAACTTATTCAAACTGAAAAAAATATCAGGATTACACACCAACAAAAACCTCTATACATCAAGCGCTTAACTCGAGCTGAGATTGAGGAACGATGTGCCAAAAACCTATGTTATAACTGTGATGATGTTATGGATTTAAAATCAGACAAGAACTACAGAAAGGATTAACTCCAAAAGGAATTAAATCCACACCAATTCTTCTATTAAATTTGCAAATCAAAGAGAATTCTTAGCATCAACTTCATTTCAACATCTAATAGGATTCCAAAACTCCAACATCCAGATTCAACAGAACTAAAAACTGATGAAATAAATGCAGAAAGTAGTCAAATTTGCAGATGAGAGGAGTATACCAGTGATGGGAAAAGGACAGATTTTTATCAACTTGGAGAATGGAGATAAAAAATATATCATATTTTTATGTGCCAGAAATGAAGACTAACTTGCTAAGTATGGGTCAGCTGGTGCAAAAGGGGTATGGTATGTTTTTTCATGATGGAAAGCTCTCCACTTGTGACAAAAAAGGAACAATCATTCTTACAGCTCCTATGACAAAGAATCGTATGTTTCAAGTTAATATTTCTGGTGGTATTTATCATTGTCTCAATGCAATTATAAATGATGAGTCTTGGTTATGGCATCTATGGTTTGTTCATCTAAAATTTCATAGTCTAAAATTGCTTGCTCAAGAAAATTTAGTAAAAGGGTTACAGTGCATTCAGCATCCTGAATAATTATGTGAAGCATGTACTATTTGGAAGCATCACCGAACACCATTTACAGCAGAAAGGCAGTAGCGAGCTTCTAAACCACTTGAGCTTGTTCACTCTGATGTGTGCGGCCCAATGAATGTAATGTCAAATCGCAACAACAGGTACTTCTTGACTTTCATTGATGATTTTACTCACAAAATTTAGGTTTATTTTCTTCAAAGGAAGTCAGAAGTATTTGATTATTTCAAGAAGTTTAGATTGCATGTTGAAAGGTAAAGTGGCTATCCTATAAAAGTGCTGCATACTGATGGTGGAGGTGAATACACCTCTAATGAAGCATGTTGAAGACTAAAAGCATGCCAAACTCTTTAGGATGAAGCCATATCATGTTCCATGTACATTTTGAATTGAGCTCCAACGAAGGGTGTTCCAAACCACACCCCTACAGAAGTATGGAGTGGTTTCAAGCCAAGCGTAAAACATCTTAAGGTGTTCGGAGCTATTGCTTATGCTCATATTCTAGCAAAAACAAGAACAAAGCTAGATGACAGAGCAGAAAAAGCTATTTTCATTGGCTATAAACAAGGAGGATACAAGCTGTTCAATCCTATGACGAAGAGAGTCATTGTCAGCCGAGATGTTACATTTGCTGAAGAAAAAACTTGGGACTGGAATGAGAAAAAACCTGAAGGTCAAAAAACCTGAGAGTCATTGTCAGCCCAGCACTACTGAAGAAACTCAACCACTTTCTATCTTACCAAAAAGATCAGCAGAACCTGAGAGACCTCAATGCCACCGACAACCACCATCACATCACGCTTACAAGACTATGAGGTAAAACTTGATGATAGTGTTAATGATGATGGAGAGTTGGTGCATTTTGCCTTCTTTGCAGATCTTGAACTTGTAACATTAGAGAAAGTACTTCAAAATCCAAAATGGATGAGATCCATGCATGAAGAACTTGAAGCAATTGAAAGAAATAATACATGGATTCTCACTGATCTCCCACAAGGTCATAAAGCAATTGATGTCAAGTGGATTTTCAAAACAAAAATGGCAGCAAATGGAGTTGTGGAGAGGTACAAATCAAGACTAGTAGCAAAAGGTTTTGAATAACGTCCAGGCTATGATTTTCAAGAAGTGTTCGCTCCTGTAGCTCGAATGGAAACAATCAGACTTATGATTGCTATGACTGCACATAATCATTAGAAAATCCATCAAATGGACATAAAGTTGGCATTTCTTAATGGGCCACTTGAAGAAGAGGCGTTTGTTAAACAACCTCCTGGCTTTGTAAAACAAGGGAGCGAAAACAAAGTCTACAAACTAAAAAAGCCGTTATATGGCCTAAAGCAAGCTCCACGGGCATGGAATAGATGTATTGATTCTTTCTTCCTCAATGATGGCTTCAACAAATGCCCCTCCGAGCATGCATTATATGTGAAGGTCAGTAATTCTGGTGATATTTTGATGGTATGCCTATATGTTGATGACTTGATATTCGCAAGTAACAATACAAGTATGGTTGAAACTTTTCAAGCAATGCATCATCAAGGAATTTGAGATGACTGATCTGGGCCTTATGTCCTATTTCCTTGGTATTGAAATAACTCAAGGTGATAATGGAATTTTTATATCTCAAAAGAAATATGTTACTGACATTCTTAAAAGGTATCAGATGGATAGTTGCAATCAGGCAAAGACTCCTATAGAAGTTGGCACAAAGCTCACAAAGGAAGGAGAAGGGTCACTTGTTGATTCAACCTACTTTGGTTGACAAACATGCTGAATCACATGCATATTCCACTCAAGGGAAGCCTGAAGATATTTGTTGATAATAATTCAGCAAGTAATTTAGCCAAAAATCCAGTTGCACATGGAAGGAGTAAGCATATTGACATTCAATTCCATTTCCTAAGGGATTTGGTTGAGAAGAACAAGATTGAGTTGAAGTTCTGCAAGACTGAAGATCAGGTGGCAAACATCTTAACAAAGCTATTGAAGGTCAATGCATTTGAGAAGCTAAGGAACATGCTTGGGATATCAGCTTTGAAGAATCAAGATTAAGGGGAAGTGTTGGTGTGTAATCCTGATATTTTTCAGTTTGAATAAGTCTTGGCAGTTAGGATTTAGTGGCTATCTTTATGGCAGTAGTGATCATGTTTTCCCATTCTTCTAGGATCAATAAGTTAGTGGTTCTGTGAATCTTCCAGTCTATAAATTAGCTCTTGTTCTGATGTATGTGGTGTGGGGGAAGCTGTGATCAATAAAGATTTCGTATCTCCATCTTTGAAATCTTCTTATCCTCTTCTAACAGTTTTGAAGAACTGGGTTGGTTAGGCCACTTAGCATTAGAATTTTCAGACTTGGCAATGGAAATTTCAGATTCACTTGAACCACCTTGCCGCTCATATAATCATGCTAAACTCATGGCACTTGTTAAATCTGCGAGGTAATTTAACTAAACTCCAATAACATTATATTCTTGTAAGCCAGTAAGGAAAATTTCAACCTTTTTGCGCTGACATGAATGTACTAGAACAAGCAGATGATTGCTCAAACTTACGTTGATATTGCCCCACTCTTCCTGTTTGGCGAAGTTTGGACAATTTACCAAGTTTTGTGCTTGAATTGGACGGTTAAACAGAGCATTGCACAAATGTGGGGCAACCATCTCCATCTTTTCCCTCTCAGGGATTTTTTTATCACGAAAGAAATAATTGCAACGACTAAGCCAAGGCAATGGATCTTCACTTCCATCTTATAGGGGAAACTCTAGTTTAGCATACTTGGGTGTAAAATTACCCTTTTTGGTGTGCCTATATAGATTTCCTTCATCAACTCGATGATCTCGGTTTACACTTCTAGTACCAATTTCCCGTCCATCCATTCTTGATGCTGCTAGTTCACGTGCCAGATCATTGAGTTGAGCCAAAAATTCTTGTTGTTTTGCTTCTTGGGCAATGCAATCCCATTCGATCTATCCCTTGCTCTATCTTCTTGGTACATGTCCAAGAAGGCTTCAAACTATTGGAAATTGCGTGACTCTCCCATAACTCCTATCTCTGATACCAAATTGTTATGGCCTTGAGTTTGTGATCTAGTTATGGGACGATTGATAGTAGAACTCAAATCTAGATCTGACTGATGTTTTGGTTTACTTGACCTTCTCCCTTTGAACCTATGATGGACAAAGAAACAAGGGCTTGTTAGAGAGAACCCTCCGATCTCAAGATGTAATTTTTTTTTTTGTGGAAAAACTTCCTTTACCTTTTCCTTTATTGAATAGATAACATATCACTAGATAACTGCCTCCTAGATTATCTCATCTAGATAGGCTTCATAGCTGATAGCTGAACAATATAACTGCCTGCATACTTATAACACACATGTTAGGCTATAATTATAATAAAACAAACATAAACCTATTACATAATAATAACCGAGGCAAACCACTTCTTGATGGACTCCTTGTTGTTTCTTGTTTCTTGCACATAACAGACTTGCACATTTATACACTTGAGCTTGTTGCTAGCGCATAACAGACTTGCACCCCTTTTTTCCCAGAATTTCCTAGCTTTATGTGCTAGTGGTTACTATGATGGAACCATTTTTCATCGGAACATCAAGGGTTCATGATCCAGGGAGGAGATCCTAGAGGCAATGGCAAAGGAGGGACCAGCATATGGGGCAAGAAGTTCAATGATGAAATTTGAGAATCTCTTACGGTGTTACATTCTCAGCCTCTTTGTCTTGTATCCAAATGCCAAGGCTTTTTTGTAGTTGATTATCATGTGCAAGTTACTTAGTAAATTTCAATTCTTATGTAGAAATGGATTTTTTAAGTGATGATGTTTGAATAAGAGCATTTTGAGAGAGAGAGAGAGAGAGAGAGAGAGAGAGAGAGAGAGTGTGTGTGTATTTTAAATAGCTTGCTTTGTAGCCTTTAGACAGATTAAAGCATTGATATGATCTGAAAACTGTTGATGTCTTTTAGTAAACATAAATGTTATGATGAGTTGGTCTGACTAACTTTTTGTTCGTCTTGCCAACCAAATGTTTATAATGAACTATATTTTAAGTATTGTAAATGGCATTCTCTAACCTTGCTATGAAATTCTTCTTGTTCTGATTTAGATTAATGCTAATGAAGTATATTCTTGTGAATAAAACAGCACAATGTAAGGGGAATCCTTTCAATGGCAAATAGTGGACCAAACACAAATGGAAGCCAGTTCTTCATCACTTACGCAAAACAACCTCACCTTAATGGACTGTACACAGTCTTTAGACGCGTAATCCATGGATTTGAAGTTCTTGACCTAATGGAGAAAGTACATAATTTTCAACCCTTAATTATCCGTCAATTTCAGTTAAAATCATGTTGTTTCTGTTACACATTTTAGTGAGAATAATTTCTTTTTTAACACAGCAGACACTAATTTAAACTTGGTTGCATGACACAGACGCAGGCAGGGCCAGGGGATCAGCCACTTACTGTGATCAAGCTGAATCGTGTAACAATACATGCAAATCCTCTTGCTGGGTAGTCTTCCATTGCAATACGACCTGCAAGGTTAGAACTATTTTCTAGAATCTGAAATGAATCCAATTTTTTTTTATTTTTTTATAAGAGGGAAATATTTCCTCTCCATGAATTAACAAAACCAAATGGAGTGGTGAACCACTTTTGAGTTCAGGATGCTGTGTTTAGATAGAATGAAACGAGAGTGTTAGTTTCCTTGTGTTTGATTGACAAGGAAATTTTCAATTCAATTCATCTGTTTGTTTTGCCTTTTTGTTTTCTTCTCATATCAGCCAAACTTTTATAAAAGAGCAACTGTGCTAGCTGATGTTTTTGGTATTGTTAGGAATGGTAGAGTGCGATTGCGGAAGCGTTTATCTTAGAATCACACAAAAGAGAAATCAAATGCAAGAAAAGAATACACTGATTTTAACGTGGGAAACCCGAGTACTGGGAGAAAAACCCACAACGGCAAAAGCCAAGAAAATCCACTTAGAAATAAGAAAGAGTACAACAAACCCTCTCAAAGAGGTATGAAAGAAGAATACTCTCTCTACAAGAATTGTGGAAATAGAATGGATGATACACTTCAAATACAATGAAGGAGGCTTATATATAGGAAGTGCCTTGGAGGATTCTTAATCATGAAGATTTCTTAATAATGAAGAAATCTTCTTAACCATGAAGTTTACTTCACAATGAAGAAATCTTCTTAACCATGAAGTTTTCTTAACAATGAAGAAATCTTCTAGATAGCATTTGGCACGCCAATCGAGACATGCCTTAGTGATGAAGAAATCCAACAAGATGAGGATATGAGGCAACTTCAACAAACTCTGCTTTGCATCAATATCCGAATAAAGAGCCTTTGCCGTATATAAGCCCTAAAGGGCAGTCAGTGTTGAAGAACACCAACCAAGTCCAAACAATGGTTGAACTTGGGAATAGAAAGTGGTTTTGTCAACATATCTGCTGGATTATCATCTGTATGAATCTTCTTCACATCAATATTCCCAACAGATACAATATCCCGAACAAAATGGTGCTTAATGTCAATGTGCTTGGTCTTACTGTGGTAACCACTGTTCTTGGTCAGATGAATTCCACTATGATTATCATAGAATACAATAAGAATGTTTTGAGACAAACCTAGCTCATTGAATAACCCATGAAGCCATATTGCTTCTTTAACTCCTTCTGTAGCTGCGATGTACTAAGCTTCAGTGCTTGATAAGGCTGTAACTAACTGAAGAAAAGCACACCAACTAATAGAAGACCCGCAGAAAGAGAAAATATAACCAGAGATAGATTTTCTCCGGTCTAGATCACCACCATAATCGGCATCAACATAACCAGCAAAATAGGCTGCATTAGACCTTTTCATATCAAAGATCAAACCAATATCAGCAGTACCTTTCAAATAATAAAGTGTCCATTTCACTGCATTCCAGTGCTCTTTACCAGGATTGTGCATATATCTGCTGACTAAGCTCACAGCATATGCCAAATCAGGTCTAGTGCAAACCATGGCATACATAGGACTTCCAACTACACATGCATAAGGAACACTTGCCATGCGTTCCTTGTCCTCCTCGGATTTTGGGCACTGATCAGATGACAACTTAAAATTCATAACAATAGGAGTACTTAGAGGCTTAGCATTTTTCAAATTGAATTTGTCAAGCACCTTCTGAATATAATTCTTCTGTTTCAACATCAACTTTCCGGCTTGACGATCTCTACAAATCTCCATTCTGAGAATTTTCTTGGCAGGACCCAAGTTTTTCATCTCGAACTTATTGCTTAATTGGGCCTTTAACTCCTTGATTAGAGTAATATCACGAGCTGCAATCAACATATCATCAACATAAAGCAATAGATATATAAAAGACCCGTTAGAAACCTTTTTAAGGTAGACACAGTTGTCATATTGGCTCCTAGAATAGCCTTGACTCAACATGAACGAGTCAAATTTCTTATACCACTGTCTGGGAGCTTGTTTGAGGCCATAAAGAGATTTCTTAAGACGACAAACGTGGTTCTCTTTTCCAGGAACCATGAAACCTTCAGGTTGTTGAATATAAATTTCTTCTTCCAAATCACCATGAAGAAAAGCAGTCTTTACATCAAGCTGCTCAAGCTCTAGATCATAGAGAGAAACCAAGGCAAGCAACATACGAATAGAGGTATGACGAACAACAGGAGAGAAGATTTCATTAAAGTCAATACCTTCTCGTTGATCAAAACCTCTAACAACATACCGTGCCTTGTATCTAGCTGCTTCAACACCTGAAATGCCATCTTTCTTTTTGTAAATCCACTTACAGGTAATAACTCGCTTACCCGTTGGTAGTTTCACCAACTCCCAAGTATCATTCTTGTGGAGACTTTCAATCTCTTCCTGCATCGCAGCTAGCCACTTGGAGGAATCAGAACAAGTTATAGCTTCTGTATAACTCCTAGGTTCAGTGACTTCTTTAATCTCTTGAGCAACAACAAGTGCATAGCCAATAAAATGGCTTTCATCATCATAGCGAGCAGGCTTTCGAACATTCTCTCGCCTGGGACGATCGCGAGCAATACAATAATCTTAGAGATGTGGATTTGTAACCTCAGCAGTGGTAATTGGAACATCACCAGATTGTGTGCTAGAGGAGGGAGTATCATCTGACTTGAGACTAGAAGTCACAATTTTAACTTTTTCACTACCTGCATCAGGAGAAGAACCAACAGACTCCTTTCCAGAAGATAATAATGCATTTTCGTTAAAAGTGACATCTCGACTATTGATAATCTTCTTGGTCTCTGGACAAAATAGTCGATATCCTTTAAATCCATCAGGATAGCCAACAAAAATGCATTTCATAGCTCTAGCGTTTAACTTCCCATCATTTACATGAGCATAAGTAGGACAACCAAACACTCTTAAATTAGAATAATCAAGTTGTTTACCTGTCCAAATTTCTTCTGGTACCTTGCCTTCAAGAGAAGCATGTGGAGAGCGGTTAATAAGATAACAAGCTGTGTGGGCTGCTTCTGTCCACAAATTTCTACTCAAGCCAGCATGAGAAAGCATGCATCTTACTTTCTCTAAAATAGTTCTGTTCATTCGTTCAGCGACTCCATTTTGTTGAGGAGTTCTAACAATGGTGTGATGCCTGGCGATGCCTTCTTGTGCACAAAACTGATTAAATTCACCACTTCAGAACTCAAGACTATTATCAGTACGAAGCTTCTTGACCTTCTTACTGGTCTGATTTTCAACAAGAATTTTCCATGGCTTGAATCTGATAAAAGCTTCATTTTTATGGAGTAAGAAAAATGCCCAAACTTTTCTTGAAAAGTCATCAATAATGGTCAACATATAAGAACTTCCCCCAAGAGAGGAAATAGGAAAAGGACCCCAAAAATCAGAATAAATATACTCCAAAATACCTTTGGATGTATGAGAACCTTTGGCAAAGCTGACCCTCTTCTGTTTTCCAAAGACACAATGCTCACAAAAGTCAATCTTGCAACTGGCATGACTTCCCAACAATCCTCTTTTTGACTACAAATTCATATCCTTTTTACTCATGTGGCCAAGACGCATATGCCACAACTGAGTATCATCATAAGGAGAAGAGAAAGATGAGGCAACAGAAGCTGAACCTGCAACAGTAGTTCCTTGCAACACATATAAGCAACCAGAGAGCCACGGGAAACCTTAAGTACTCCGCCTTCAGCTGAATACTTGCACCCAAGAGATTCAAGGGTGCCTAATGAAATCAAGTTTTCATCTCATCTCTGGGATGTGTTTGACACCAATCAACGATCTGACAACACCATCATAAGTTCTAATCTGGATGGTACCTTTCCCAATAATTTTGCAAGGAGTGTAATTCCCAAGCAAAATAGATCCACCGTCAATAGGTTCATAAGAAGAGAACATATCTTTATGTGGACAAATATGATAGGTACAACCAGAATCAAGAAGCCACTCATGTTTAATTTCATCAGTGTTAGAAACCAAGAAAACATCACCATCTGAACAAACATCGATAACACTAGCTTCGACAGATTTATCAGAATCAATAGTTTGTTTCCCTTTAGCCTTATCATTTTTATTCTTCAGCTTATAGCATTCAGAAATAACATGCCCTGGTTTCTTGCAGTAATTGCAGATTTTTTTTGTTTCTATACTTAGATCTTGTCTTAGAAAAATTACTACTATTGCCTTTTTCAGTGCTACGACCCCTAGCAAATAAACCTTCACCGTTTTTTTCTAAATGATTATCAACATCATACTTTTCTTTAGCAATAAGGTTTGCCTTAACATCTTCCAAGCTCAAAGTGTCAGCATTATTACCATATAACATAATTTCTTTAAAGTGCTTGTATGAAGGGGGCAGTGAAACAATCAACAAAACAGCTTTATCTTCCTCATCAATATCAACATCCAAATTTTCAAGATCAACGATAATAGAAGAGAATTCACTGAGATGAGTTTGAATAGGGGTACCTTCAGCCATACGAAGAGTATAAAGTCGCTCCTTCAGACGTAACTTGTTGGCAAGACTCTTCGTCATATAAATTGATTCGAGTTTCATCCACAATTCGGCCGCGGTGGTTTCATGAATCACTTCACGCAAGACTTCACAAGACAAGCATAATTGGATAGCTGACAATGCTTTATCGTCTAACTCGGCCCACTTATCAACCGTCATGCCAGACGGCTTCCCAGATTTTCCATCCAAAGCTTTCTTCAAACCATTTTGTGTCAAAATGGCTCGCATCTAGATTCGCCAAATAGAGAAACTGATCTTGCCATCAAACTTCTCAATGTCGAACTTGGTGATGGTGGACATGATGATGTGATTCTAAGTATAAACCTGATGCTCTGATACCACTTGTTAGGAATGGTAGAGTGCGATTGCGGAAGCGTTTATCTTAGAATCACACAAAAGAGAAATCAAATGCAAGAAAAGAACACACTGATTTTAACGTGGGAAACCCGAGTACCGGGAGAAAACCCCATAATGGCAAAAGCCAAGAAAATCCAGTTAGAAATAAGAAAGAGTACAACAAACCCTCTCAAAGAAGTATGAAAGAAGAATACTCTCTCTACAAGAATTGTGGAAATAGAATGGATGATACACTTCAAATACAATGAAGGAGGCTTATATATAGGAAGTGCCTTGGAGGATTCTTAATCATGAAGATTTCTTAATAATGAAGAAATCTTCTTAACCATGAAGTTTACTTCACAATGAAGAAATCTTCTTAATCATGAAGTTTTCTTAACAATGAAGAAATCTTCTAGATAGCATTTGGCACGCCAATCGAGACATGCCTTAGTGATGAAGAAATCCAACAAGATGAGGATATGAGGCAACTTCAACAGGTATTTTCTACTTATTTATATCAAAGCAAAAACAATATTTAATAAAAGAATTAGTCTAAGTTAAAATCCAACACCATTTGTGCCAAAATTAAGTAGGCCCTTGATTAATGAGGAGATAACATATATATAATGATGCCTCAGTAATTAAGGTGGCTCGTTGCCTGGCGATAGCTTAGCCTTTTGTGTGGCTTGGACGACATATATATGCAATCGAAGAGCTTTTTAAAGTTAAGGGGAAACCGATAAAACCTACTACGTATGCCATATTGATCTCCTAATATTCCCTATGTTCTATTAGTACAGGCTCAACCTATATATGAACTTAACCTGACAAGATAAAACTTAAACATATATAATATTTATAGAAATATTTGTATTATTGGATTATATGATGTGAAAAATAAATAAATAAATAATCAAACAACTCAATCGTCAATCATTTTAGTAGTTTTAGTATTCACAGTACACTAGCTGCTCATTTTAGACCAGAAGTTCTTGCTTTGTTAGATTTCTCCTTCATGAAAAGAGCTTTTTAATTTCTGCTGGTCAACCAACACTTAAAGCATCAACACATATTGTGATATAAATGGAAATGTTAAAGCTTAATTAGTTATTAAAGGAGGCAAGAATATAAGCAAATTGTAATGGTGGGTAAATTGAAGACGCCAATGAATTAAAAGCAAGGGCACGTGAGGAGGAGCACAGAGAGAAAAGCATCAAAGAGTAAAGATGCTGACTCAGCTAGTGAGGTGGCGGAATCTTCATCAGCTGAGCCTATGGGCAAGAGGGAAAAGAAGGGCAACGTATGGGGAGGGATTATATATGCACCTGACAGCGTGGCAGAATGAAGGATTGGGATTAGAGGAGGGTAAGAGTAGTGATGCTCTGGTATAAAAGCTGAAGGAAAAGAGAGAAAGGGGAAGCTAAGAAGAAAGAAGAAGAATCTCGGGCTCATTTGGGTTTTCCCGTCTCTAGCAATCTGACGAGAGGGAAATGATTCCCGTTTATAGTAATTCCTGTTCATAATCAGTAGATCTAAGACTCTGTGAGCTTGGTATTTATCATCAGTGATTGTTTGGACTTATATGTTACTTGTTTGTGATTTAGAGGGATTGGAGACATTTATTGGTTGTTGAATGCTAGATCTTTCTTATATGTTGATGATTGATGAGATTTTCATGAAATTAATTGAAGGAAATCACTCTAGAAGGAGTTTCTTCTTCTAGTTATAATTTGTCTCTGGATCATTGTTTGGATTTTAGCCATGAATCCATTACACAAATATTATTGTTCTGCATCATAAAATATCTTGTTTAGTTATCAAGGTGGCCAAGGATATAAGTAAATGTTACTGTGGCATAAGAAATATGGTGAAGGGGATGATGATGTATGGAGTGTTTGAATCCAATGGAAATGAAGGAAGTCACATGTCATGGAATGGAAGAGCTGGTAAAAATGGGCGGGTGAGAGGATGGTGATGAGTGGCAGAAAAGGCAGCAACCATCATGAAGATTTGGGTATGTGGAGAGAGCAAAATGTTGCGTTGGTTGGGGATGTAAGAGTTCCTTCTGAGTAAGGAGAAGGTGAAGCTGTGGTTTTGGCTCCTGAAGGGCTAGATTGTCAGCAGTTTATTGGGGACATGCAATGTGTGATAGGGAAGGAACAAGTTATAGACTTGAATCAAACTCCACAGCAGGAGCCTAGAAGGAAGCACAGACCAAAGGTTGTTAGAGAAGGCAAGCCAGTTAGAAGAGGGAGAAAAGCAACCCCGAAGCCAGTGACACTAAAGGCGACTGAAAGACCAAATGATAAAAGGAAATATGTGCTAGAAACTCAATCGGAGGCTCTGGGTGAATGTGTTGAGTCCAAGAATGCAAAGGGGGTGAAATCACCCCTGCAAAGTTTGAATTTCTTTTCAGAATTAAGGTGTGACAGGAGAAGGATGCACCACATCAGCTTCCATGTCAATACCAACTTACCAATGTCTTTGGAATTTCAAGACAATATAGGAGTGTTAAGTAGAGTACCCAACTTATCTATATCTTAAATGGAGAAGGATCGCCAAGCAATGCATGCCAGAATGTGCTCGCAAACAAGAATGTCACTTGATCTTAGTCAATCAACGAGCCAGAATCCAACATGGTTTGAGAACCCCCGAAAGTCAACCTTGATTCCCAATTACTTGGAAGAGGATTAACAACCATAAATCATGTTCCAGGGAGGGTGTTCAGTTTGAGGGAAATGGAGGGAAGTAGGGGGAAAATGGTCTGGCTTTACTTCTAGTGTTCATTTATACTGAAATCACTTTCCCCACTTCTGACTGAAGTGAATTTTGATCTAAATCCATTTCATTAACTTTTTTACTGAAGTAGAGGAGAAAATGATTCAATATATAACAATTCACTTTTCTTTACTTCTAAAGTCATTTTTTAACTGATAGAATTTCATTTAACACCTAAATTCCTCTATTATATTCTCATTTTTTTACAAATGAATAACACAAGTATGGAAATGATATCACTTCTCTTACTTCTCCGCTGTTTTCCAGAAAATCAGAATAACTATGCTAGTGGATATATATTTTTTTTTCCTTGAGTTGCTAATTTTTAATTTTTATATTTGTATCGTCTTATTTTTTAAAATATAAATTTATTGTATGAAAGTTTAAAAATTAAAGATGCAAAAAAAATTAGAAAACAAACTATATGATTTCAATATTTAGAAACTTACATAGGAAGGATATAAAAAGCAATAGGTTCTCCTTTTTTTTAAATATAATAATATGATAATCTATAGTTAATTATATTCGAAATTGTATACATAAAACCTCATTTTGTTTAAGATATGTGAAAATGATAGATTATGATAATATAATTATAATTTCATATTAAGAAAAAACTGGAAATGAACAAAAAGTCCCTCCAAAGTTCAGATATTCACAGAAAGACCCTTCTAGTTTGAATATTCACAGATCATCCTTCCTTTTCGGTACAGATGAATATTTGATCCTTGCGGTTTATAACTCCATGATTTTTTAGGAGAAAAGACCAAAATGCCCCGCCAATTACATCAATGATGTGTTCTCTCTCCACGTTGGGAAGTGGTGGGTTAAGCGGCCACGAATCCCAAGAGGGGAGTGTTGGTCCTATGCGCGCCTTCTCTCAGTTGCCCATTCATATTCCGATACTTGCCCCTTCAGATGCTGAGACTTACACACATTAAAGCCCTGTGTTCAACTGAAGGTATTGAGAAGAGGTTTGCTAGAGCTTTCCCAGGTCTTCATTGTTGTTTCCTTGACACCATCTCCATACTTTTGAATCAGCGAACCTGAAGGTATTAATGAAAGGTTGTAGGGTTGTTTACATTGCTGGTTTGGGTTTCTAGGGTTTTGTAATTGAAGGTTTTTTTATTTTTGTCTGTTGTGTATGATCCAGACTCAAATTTGGAAAGTTTTCGTTCTATCTCAAATGGAAGATGATGTTTATAAATGTTTGGTTTTAGTTTTAGCTTTGTCTTTTTTTGCCTGTGTTGTTTACCCCTTAAATTAATCAGTTTTCATTTAAATAAATGTGTTTCCACTTATAATTTCTAGTTTTCGCTTAAAACTTATTGATAGTTTGTTAATGCTTTCGTCTTGGTGAAGGTATTGGACATATGGCAACCAACCTTGTAAACGGCAGGTGTTATTTGGTCTCCATAGTGGAAACGATTGCTGAGTTAAGACAAAACATGAGTTCTAGACATTTGGAAATCATCCGGAGTACTCCTTTCGCATCGTTAATGGAAATTGAACCTGTACTAAAAGAGAGGGGATTGCTCGATGCTCTGTTGCAGAGATATGATTAGCGATCCCAAAAATTTTAAATTGGTGAGAGCTTGTTGATGTTTTGGGCCGAAAATGTATCCATTATTCTTGGTCTCAGATGCGATGGGGATGCAGTGATTTTCAAAAAGAGAAAGCCACATTCAGAATTTGAAGAAAAATATTTCTCGAAAACCTATGAAAGACATAGGGAAGCTATCAAAAAAAAAACTCTTAGCACACTAGTCAGGATGAGGGAAGTAGAAGAAAACTTTGTGAAGATATTGTTGGTATTCACCATGGGACCATGCTGTTCCCGAACTCATCATGTTCTGTTCCCAATTTGCTTGTAGACTATGTAAACGATCTTCTAGCAATGTGACGCTATGCATGGGCGCAAGCCACACATAAGTGGCTTATGGATGACGTCCCGCAAACGGCCGCCAGAGTTCAAGCAAGATGCTCTAGTGAGAAGACAAACACTGGCTACTTGAGAGGATGTATTGTCGCTCTAAATATTTGGTTCTACAAAGTAACTGGCACCGGCAAGAGGGTGTGATTTGGTAAGACTCCCCGGATCCTGTGTTACGGGCTGAACAGTTTCAAGAAGCAAGCATCCATCGGTTTATTGCTATCATTAATCGAGGGGAAAGAGGTATTTAGTTTACGCTTAACTTATTTAGTTTCCGCTTAATAATTTTTTTTCCGCTTTAAATGGTTAGTTTACACTTAAAATATTTAGTTTTCACTTAAGTTTTCGATTTTTCACTTGCAAATAAATGTTTTCAGTTAAATTTTAGGTTTTACACTTAAAATATATTTTTTCGCTAAATAAATTAGTGTTTACGGTTAAAATATGTAGTTTAGACTTAATGTTTTAAGGTTCCACTTAAGAATTAATTTTTTATTGTTGTTTTTAGTTTTTCGTTTGAGTATCATTGTTTACCTTGACTATATGTCATTTCCGCATTACAGTTTTCCGCCCTCGCCCCGGCTAACGCCGAAAGAAGAAGCTTTCGTCAGGACAAGCCACAGTGGAGAACAAGTGGCTAGCACAATACGTCTTGGCACAAAATCTGGGGAGAAATCCACACGGAAACATGGATGGTCTCCCTCCCCACCGAGGAGCCCACCACGTCGGGGTTGACGTGGTTATGTTTCGGTTAATCCACCAAGGGGGGTAGTTGATGAAGACATTGGGTTATGTTTACTGAAAAGTTTTGAGAAGTTGTCCAAAACTGTTGGTGGGCTTCAAACCAGAGTTGAAGTAATTGAGGGTCGTGTCCCTTCCATTGTCACACCGATAGCTAACGACACCAAGGATTTGCCGCCGAAACAAGCGGCCACCAAGAGAAGTCTAGTGAAGAAGGTTGTCAGTAGGCGAAGACAACCATTGCCTCTTTCCGCATCTAATGATTCTGACGATGCTCCTCTCAAGCTAGTTACAAGACGATCCACAAGGTCTGCGATTTCACAAGCTGATTGCCGACCAGAAGAACGGCCTCCAAAAATTACCTGAAAGGCCAAAGTCAAGACAAACTCAATTCCATCTTCATCGACTTCGTCTTCCGGACCCACAGTACCATCCCCACGCCCTTCCCTCTCCGCACCCGCCAAGCAATCCCCACCAGCTTCCATATCGGCACCTGCCGCGCCATCCCCATCCGCTTCCGGCTTCGGACCCGTCTCATCATACCCACCTGCTTCCCCCTCCGCACTCGATCCGTCATCCCCACTCCCTCACTCCTAAGCAACCAAGCCGCTGTCCGCACCCACTTCCTCCTCCGCACTCGATCGGTCATTCCAACTCTCTTCGCCCTCCGGACCCGCACCATCTTCCCCAATCCCCTCCCCCTCCGGACCCGCGCCATCTTTCCCCATCCCTTCCCACTCCGGACCGGCACCATCTTGTCCACTTTTCTTCCTTCTTCGAACCGACGAAGCCATCTCCACCCGTGGTACCACTAGTCGACGCCGCCAAAAATGTCGACGTCGAGTCTATAATTGAATCACTAACATCCTTGAGAAATAATCTACCCCCTTCTTCAGATAAGAAGTTAGGAAACATGGAGGACATCCACACTGACTCACCAACTGGTCATGAGGTACCGAAGGTGGAGGACATCCACACTGAGTCCCCAAGTCCAAAATTGTCTCCGTCGATAGGCGCGAAACCATCAACTGACACTACTGATGAAGTGTCAGTTGTCATCCCAAAACCAATACCGGAGACATCATCAATTGAAGAACAGGCAGTGGTACCGACCGAACAAATTACTCAGACTTTTAGGTTACCACGGAACAAATGTCCTGCCGAATTCATGAGATTAAATAAAGTCGAAACAACTGACAATCAGCCACTTTCTAAACTTTCCGTTGGACATTTAAGCATCCTGTTTTTACTTTTAATTGTCTTCACTTAAGTTTTAATGTTTACACTTAATTTTAATTTCTTACGCTTACGTTTTAGTTATTCTAATTAAACTTACATTTTCTCGCATAAGTTTTAATGTTTCCACTTAAGTTTCAAATTTTCCTCTTAACTTTAAACTTTTTTAATTAAACTTACATATTTCCGCATAAATTTTAATGTTTCCACTTAAGTTTCAATATTTTCCTCTTAACTATAAATATTTCCACTTAAGTTATAAAATTTCCACTTAATTTACAATGTTCACACTCAATTTTGCGTGCTTTGATCCGGTAGGACTTATGTCTGGAAGAATGATGTGTCATACACCACTCGGGCGCGTGTCTACTCTCTGTTGGAAGGGAAGGAAATGGTCGCTGATGATGTGATGGACGGATATATATTGATAATCATAGAACAGATGAATAGCGAACCGTACCCTTACATGGTGCGCGCAGCAATCACAAGACCACTTGCTCTTTTGATGTCCTCATCAGAGCACATGGGAGAAGAGTTGTTGCTCATGATGGCGAATGCCGTACACCGGTTTACACATGTCGACATCATCTTAATGCCTGTTATACTTCATGGTCACTTCCATCTCCTCGTACTCGATAAAGCGAAGAAGGAATATATTCATTATTCCTCAGTTGTCAGTCTAAAATATGATCAAGATACCATCCACATGGTAAATAATATTTTCATTCGTTTAAACTGTTTCTATTTTTGTCACCGTTTGGCTTGACCGATGCATGTTTTGTTGACAGCGGGAACTATTCGACATATGTTTAGTAATTGAATTTGGTGATAACGCAACGGAAGCTTACCCTCTCAGACAGGAACGGAATTGCCTGCGGCAAAAGCCGGGTACTGTCGATTGTTCAGTCTATGTCATGCACTTCATTGAACAAATACTGGATGGCGAGAAACTTAAACTTCCCCAGACGGACATTCCGCACTTGCATCTATGTTTTGCGGCTCACATATTGATGGATGGCATCACCTGTGGTCGCCGAACTTCCGGAGAATCAAAGAACTGTTGGGATATGTCATACAATACATTCTTATTAACTTGACGTTTTTTCTATTTTGAGTCCTGGACATTTACTTATTTGCATATCACTATGATGCTTTGAGCAAGAGTTATTTGTCATGCACATATATGCTTGTCTACTTAAAAAGAATCGTTCTTAGTTAAAATTAATTCATACTGCTTAAACTTCATTCATATTAGTTAAAATTAGTTGTTTTCACTTAAAATTAAAATATACTGCTTTTGTTGTGGCAAGCTACATGTAAATAACATCATATAGTCAATCAGCTATCGATGCATTACAGGATCTACGGTTATGACCAGCATCATGGCAACGGCTACATCGTAATTCGCTAACGATTGATGCTTGTGACTCTAGACGCTTCCATCTTGGACGACCAACTAGCTTCTTGGTGATTGGAGAGTGCACAAGTAGTTCACGGTTTAAATCATCTGGTTTGTCATTATCTGGTACTAGGAATATGGCTTCTGCATATGCTTGTCGGTAAGAGTCCACTGTGAAGTAGTCATCAACATATCGATGAATATTTGTGTCTATCTGCAGTATTGCCGCACATGTATGTTTGCATGTAATGCCATATACCTGCCACCTACGACATGAGCATGTCCGAGAGTTTAAACTGATACAGTAGTTCTTCTGGTCAACCACTTCAAAATGGTCACCGTCAGAACGGCCGACCAGTAGGTTGCGAGACTCTTCAACAAGTTCCTCAATCTTTTGATGTATGACAGGATATAAACGTCTCTCCCATCTGTGAGATTGTTCACGTCGATGACACAACATGCCCATTAGCTTAAACCTTTGTACAAAAGACAAGTAAAGGAATAATAAGAGGAAACATTAAAACTTAATCGGAAACACTATAATTTAATCGTAAATGATATAACTTAAGCGAAATCATTTAAACTTAATCGGAAATATTATAGTTTAATCATAAACGATGTAACTTAAGAGAGAAAGCTTAACATTAAGCGATAACAATTAAAATTAAGCGAAAACATTAAAACTTAATCGGAAAAATTATAATTTAATTGTAAACGATTGAACTTAAGCGGAAACAATTAAGATTAAGAGAAATCATTGAAACTTAATCGGGAACAAATTAATTTAAGCAAAATCGTGTGTACCTTATCGAGTCTACCATGTTTGTGATAGGGAGATGGCGTGCCCCTTTCTTTCAATGACTTGCCAAGTCTGACATTTGCTTTCATGAAGTTTGCTTCCAAGTGGCACAAACAATATGCATGCAGTGAGGAAGGGAATATCTTCGCGACATCATTGATAAGGCCCTTAGACCTATCAGATATAAAGGTAATAAGTTTCACATATTATTCATCATCGGATATAGTATCTCCAAGCTTTGACAAGAACCACATCTAGTTCGCATTCGTTTCATTATCTACGATTGCAAATGCCACATGAAAGAAACCATCATTCCCATCTTTTCCCGTTGCACCTAACAAAGTGTCCCCCGTATTTACCGAGCAAGTGAGTTCTATCTAGGTACAGCAGTGGCATGCATCCTGTCTTGAAACCAATGACACATGCTTTGCAAAAATGCACGCTTGAAACAGGGACCGTCATTCTCTACGATAGCAATGCTACCAGGGTTTGTCACTAACACCTTTTTTGCGTAGCACATCAATAAATCATAGCTCGCCACCTCACTCCCATGGAGAACATCCTTGGCGACCTCTTTCCCCAGCCAAGCTTGTTTATAGGATAAATAGACACCGTGGTCTCGCAACATATCACGCTGAATGTCAATAGGCCTATACAGGGGACGGTCCTTCAGCTTTTGTATGACACGTGCACTCAACCACTTTTTTGATGCCTTGGGATGTGAGTACGTGCCAATACCGCCACCACACGTGTGTGGTGGATACATCGTCTTAATCCTAAATGTCTCGTGGTTACCTTCCATGGACGCGTGGACAAGCCATTCACAATCTTCAGCATGCACTTGACAGTCACTCTCTGCTTGTCATTCTTGATGAATGTAAAATTAAAATTGCGTTTGATAGCAAAATTCCTAAGAACATCTTAAAATGTTCACTGTCAGAAAACTTATCACCGACTTCCATTGAAACAATCTCATGATCTTCTGAAGAAAGTCGGATGGATAGAACCCACATAGGTTGTTGATGGGGTGGAAATGTGCCCCTGTTGAGCGACATACTCTCTGAAAATGATTCATTGTAGTGTATAAATCGGATAAGTTTAAGTGAAATCATGGCATTTTATGCTCAATCAAACAACTTTAAACGAAATCGGATAAATTTAAGTTAAATCAGACAAGTTTAAGCGAAATCAAATACTTTTACGAGAAATAGCATAATTGTAAGCGAAATCAAAGAAGTGTAAGCGAAATATAACAATTTTAAGTGAAATCGGATAAAGTTAAGTGAGAACATAAATTATTACACGTAAACGGGGAATTTAAGCGGAAATATATAATGTTCACAAAAAGAAGAGTTTTGTGGAATTAAAAATTAAAAATAATAATAATAAAATCAAAATAATGGTTGGAGATAAGGGGGACCGAACCCCGTGCCTCTCGCATCTAAAGCGAGCGCTCTTCCATTTAAGCAGAGTTTAAGCGATATCGGTTAATGTTAAGTGAAAACAGAAATTTTTAAGTAGAAACGGACAAATATAAGTTGAAATAGATAATGGTAAATAATATCTCCAGAAATTAACCAGAAAGTGCATACAATAAGTGACGACTCTATATACTATACAAGAAATATTATTTATGAATATGGACATAATGCAGAAGAATGAAATAAAATAACTACACATCAAGCAAAGAAAGGATATTTACGACGGTAGTGAAGAACACAATGGAATGTCTACAACATTTGCATCTACATCAACAATAAGGTCAACGGCAACGTTATTTAATATTTGATTTTTTTGGCACATATGCTTGAAGTCAATTTCAAAATCAATGGGACAAATAGTTCAGTTTGCATCGGGTGTGACAAACTTCACTTTCACAGTGCCAATGTCAAGCCCCCATCTTTGACATATCTCATCTAGAATTGACTCTCAAGGTGTCAGCGTTGTGAACTGGAGGACTCAGCCCTCCCCCTATACCTAGCAACTGCGCAAAAGGTATCTATTGGCTGCTTGCATGAAGAAAGCATGGTCAACAATTGCATGATCACAAAAAATAAAACCAAAACAAGTGTGGAGAAGCTCACATGAATTGTCTTCCGAGTGAAGAAATATTCAAAGTACAAGAGTGCAAAATAAAACCAGAACAACCGGGAAGAGACAAATCTATCTATCCTGCGTAGATGGAAACAAAAAAAACCAACAAAAAGGATGATGGAAGAAGAAGATGGCAACTTGGGTTAAAGAAGCATGTAAAGTTAAAACTGACAACCGTACTATTTTCCAAAACGTTGACAAGATTGGGCGCCAGCTTTCCCTCCAAATAGCAGGGCAAAAATGGAATATTGCATGAAATTAACTGACGGAGTTACAGCCAGAGACCAAACCATCAGCAAAATAAAAAAAGAGGGATTGTCTATCAAATTCAAATGTCAGAGGGACTTTTAGGCAAGTTTTGAAACTTTCAGGGACTAAAAAATAATTTAATTATCCATAAGAGAGTGGAAAGTGCCAAATGAGAGGTTGAAAAATTAATTCTATCCCACACTATTGGTTGAGGTTTGTAGTTTATCTATATTTATAAAAATAATATTATTAATAAAAAAGATTTTATAAATAAATGCATCTTACTAGGATTTTTTATATTGAAAAATAAAATTAAGAAGAACGATAATATTTATTTATTTTTAATTAATTTCTTTTTACCATTTTTTATACAAGAGGCAAATATAAATAAGCATATTAATTAATGAAATTATAACATCATGTAATTTTTATTATAAAATAAATAAAACAAGTGCATGAAATAATACCCAGCAAGAAATCTATTAAAAAAATTAACAATTAAAAGAAAAACAAAATGTTAAAGAGTATTTAATTACATAACAATAAATATGGCAGACTTTTCTACAACTCATTTACAAAATCAAAATCATTCATAGGTTTTTATTCATTTTCTTATTAAAAAGTTTGTACACAATATTATAATTTCATTAATTATAATATTTTATTTTGTATCATAAATTAGATTTTTATATCTAATATTTCCTTATAATCATTATTTAAAAAAAACATGAAACAGAAGAATTTACCTCGTATCGAAGCTAAGCCATTGCTTACACCAAGCACAATGTGTGAAACTCTTGAATGTAGACTAGGTGCCTATACAATTAATGAGCATCTCTTATTGATATATTATTTCTTACTAAGTGTACAAGTTTTTTTTATTTGAGCATATCTATACAATTAATGAGCATCTCTTATTGATATATTATTTCTTAGGAAAAATTACTGTTCACCCATCGTTATTTTCAAAACTTCCCAAAAACCTCCTCCTACTTTTACACACCCCGGACAGCCCTTCCGTTAGTGTTTAACTTCCCTTTTACCCCCTACCGTTCACTTGAAATGGGTCCATGTTGTGAGATCCCATTTTTGCCGTTGAAAATGGTGGGGAAAAAAAGCGCCAAATCACATCATGTCCAACCTTTTCAAGGGCTTTCTGCTTGGTTTCTGATAGACAATGCCTAGAAGTTGCATTACATCTTGTTCTTCTCCTCATTTCTCCTCATTTGGTTTGTTCGACTTCAGTTCTGCCGGTTTCGTAATACGGTGAGAATCTCTTCGTTGCTATCATTTTGACCATTCTGCGGGTGTTTATTTTGGAGGGTTTTTGTGGTAATGATAGATGTAAATTTGTTTCAGGAAACGAGTCTGGGTGAAGTTTATCATACCCGAAATATATAAATCGGTTTCTCCAACAGAAAATGAAGTTGATTTTCATCGAATTGGTCAAGTGCACTCCATCTTTGCTATATTTTCTGTTTAACTCTATGTATTGTTTAACTCTTTGCTATTCTCTGTTTAAATATATTACATATTTGTTTAATAGTTGTCGTCTCCATTTAAATTTGTCTTTACCTGTTTAACTATTCATATTAACGTGTAAATTCTAAATGTCTCTGCGTAAAATATTGATCTTCTTCGTTTGAACTGAAGTGTTGGCAGGTGGCAAGTGGCAAGGTTATGGTATTCCGTACATAAGAATTAATGATGGCATTAATTCTTGTGCACGGTAATATAAATATCCGAACACCCGTTCGTTGTGATCAGTCAATCTCGGTCCACTGTGCGTTTCCCTTTTTTCTCGGATATGAAGCGTCAACCTGCTTGTGGACTTCACACCATATATGACAAGGAAGAACCCTTCCCATGGACAACCACTCCTCGTCATCCTCATCCTCATCCTCCTCCTCATCTGCTTCTTGTGTATGATATTCGCTGGAGTCAGACAAAAATTCAAATATCAAATCTATCTTAAAGGATGTCTCACGATCCTCCTCATCTTGAGAATCAATCAGCCGTAATCATGCAACAAGTTAAACTATCTTTTCTTGCCCAAGTCGAAATTCCCACATAATTGCCTGAATGCAGAGGATTCTCCAGTGGTGGATGACGGGCAAGCAATTAAGCGGGCATTTCGACTTGGGTAAGAAAAGAAAGATTTCACTTATTGTGTGATTGTGGAGGATTCTCTAGAGGAGGAAGATCATGAAACATCCTTTAAGACGGAGTTGATATTTATCACTTGAGAATTATTCTTACCCTTTAACAACCTTCCGTCAGTGTACAAATATTACTTTCTGTGTTTAACTCTCAGGATCTTCGCTTAAGTCAGACCATGACACATTGATTAATACACGTTTTTATAAATGTGTTTGCTTAACCTTTTTTAATGTGTTGTGTTCTACATTGTGCAGGTTCAAGTTAATGCGCATGTTATGCAACCGCCGTGAGCATTCGAATGTACAGATACTTGGTGAGTCAAACCGAAATCTTAATAGACGAACGAGGGTCGACTCGCGAGTGTCCAAGGTCGAAGAAGACGTTATAAATGTTGTAACTGTTGTAAATGTTTTATTTTAAATGAAACAAGCTTATTTGAGTGTGAACTTCTGATATTTAATTAGATTCTCCATTCTAAACGTTTAAATTTTTTAAACAAACAAACTTATTTGAGTGTCAACTTATGATAACTTGTGAACAAACAGAGACATAGTAAAAACAATTTGAGAAACAAAAAACGGCATTGTAAACAAAACAAAAAGTTAAACAATAATCGATTTACTCTTTAAACAATGACAACGGTGTTTAAGCAAATACATAAAGATGTTTAAACAGTGACCCAGGAGGTACCCATCTTCAATGCGATGTCAGTGAAAGCATTCAATTTAAACAATAACATATATTTTAAAACAGTTAAATCACTATATTTAAACGGTTTGCTTTTTTTTAAAAATGATATAGAATTTATTTAAACAGTTAACCGTTATTTTAAACACTATATGTATCGGTTTAAACATAAAAAGCTTGACGTTTAAACAGAGACTCATGATAAGGTGAGAACTTTCCTTCGAGCGATGACAATATGCCTTCCTCGCGACAGTGACATATATTTCCTTTTTTGCCCTTGGAATGGAGGGAAAAAAATACCGCCAAATCACATCACGTCTAGTCTAACCTCTATGCATATATTGTGTACTTTTTTGTTTGCCTTTCTGATTGCTGTTTGTTCTTTACATCTTCTTCTTCTTCTTCTTCTTTTTGTTCTTCTTTTCATTTGGTTTGTATGATTTGGTTTTCGGCCGATATATTATGTAGAGTTTTTGTGGTATTGCTAGATACAATGGGGAGGGAAGAGTGCTAATGTTCACGGCTCAGACTTCTTGGGAGTTGGTGTTAGCTGAGATATGTGAGCGATGGGGTCTCGAAGTTTCCCTTGTCAGGGTGAAGTTTATCACACCCGATGGATATAAAACGGTTTGTCCAATAGAAAATGATGTTGACTTCCAGCGGATGTGTCACGTGCACTCCATCTTCAAATGCGCTGTAGTTGATCTTGTTGTCGAGACAGACAGTGTGCCATTGTCGAATCATAACGAAAACGAGTTTTTCTCATTGTAAGTTCCTTCTCTTTTATTTGATCCAGTTATATAGGTTCATTATTGTTTAAATATGCCAGTCACTGGTTAAAATATTGTACTATTTGTTTAAGTTAATTGTTCACTGTTTAACTATTTAATTTAATGTTTAAATATTTACTTTATCACTTAAACAGTCTATTCTCTGCTTAAATATTGATCTTTTCATTTAACTGAAGTGTTGGCAGGAATTCAGATTTTGCGAGCGCTCCCGTTCAACCCCATGGTGACCCTGACGGTGTGGGATGTCTTTCTTCCTCGTCAGATCATTCTGAAGTGTTGTCGTTGGATATCGGACAACATTTTGATGGTGTTGAACATTTCAGGGACGTACTTCAAAATTTTGCAATCAAGCGGAATTTTGACTTCAAATTCATAAAGAACGAAAAACATCGGGTGACTGTGGAATGCGCTACCGATGGTTGTCATTGGCGCCTTCATGCATCAAAAGAGTATAATAAAAATACTTTCAAAATCAAGACAATCAACCCGTCACACACTTGCGGTGGTGGAATAGGTTCGGCGGCACATCCGAAAGCGTCCAAAAAATGGGTAAGCGCACGAGTGATTAAGAAGCTCAAGGACCGGCCCTTGTACAAGACAATCGACATTGTCCTGCTTCGATGCGGTACTGTCGGCCACGGCCACGGCAACAAATTCAACGATCTTCTCAACCGTGGCCACGGCAACAGCATCATCGGGAGACACACCCTTAGCTTGTTCTTGTTCTTCAGGGATTGTGTCCATCTTTGATGCCGCACTCTCGGCAGCCGGTTCCACCGAGTCGGTGATTTTGTTAACAAGAGAGTTAACGATCTTCTCAATCGCGGTAACGGCCACATCATCTACGATATCCTCCACCGTCATGGCCATGTCATCAACGGCGACAGACTCAGTAACAGCATCAGCCGCCGATGGTGTTGCTATTGTTTCATTGTCAGCCAGCGGTGGAGACAGAGGCAGTATTGTTCTCCTCTTTTTCGCAAGTCTCTTCGAATGTGGTCGTCTTGGAATGGCCACCAAGATGATGTCGTTGTCGTCCAATTCCGACGCCTCGTTCGTCCCGGGTGCTTCATTTCTTTGGAGAGACGGTGCAGTCGATTGTGAACGTCCTTCCAGTGCCTCAACCCGAGCGACAAGCCAAGAAAATTCGGTCATCAATATCTGGCACGCCTGCATAAGAGTTGCAGTGACATCTTCGCCTAATGTCGTCGGTGGGACTGCCACGGTCGGAGGGGCTGCCATGGTCGGGGGGCTGCCACAATCGGGGGGACTGTCATTGTCATGGTAGGGGAGTTGTTGCAATCTGGCGGGGTAAGGGAGGGTTTCTCCAGCGTCGAGGAATGCGTGCGCGTTGTGGGCTGGAAGTAGGAGAACGGGGTCGAGTGCGCATGATAGAGACTGCCCTCTCATCCTGCCTTCGAGCAAGTGGTTCCGGAGCAATAGCATCCATCCATCGGTTGGCCCCAATAAATATTTCTTCTTCAGCATTCACCGGAACTAACTCAGTAAACTAAACATATGTAAACCAAGCAATTTCAGCGAAATCATTCATTTTAAACTATAAAAACTATATTTAAACAGAGTTTTTATATATTTAAACATTATAGAATATATTTAAACGGAAAACAAATTATTTAAACCTTTATGAATAAATTTTAAACTGTAAATAATAAAGTTAAATGCTAAATAATATGTTTAAACATTAAAGACTTCTGTTAAACATTGTCCATGATTTATTACCTCTTTTCCTTCGAGCGATGACAAGCTGGTTTCTACCGTCGCTTGTTTTCAGTAAGTACTTTCACCGTAGCACAGCATCCTTGGGATCTTGCCGAAATAGACTTTCTTCCCCGTTCCGGTCAGCTCGTAAAACCAGAAGTTAAGCGCGACCGAGCAACCCTTAATATACCTTGTGTTGGTCTTCTTCCCGGCGCATCTATCTTGCACTTGAGCGGCTGCTTGTAGAATGTCCTCCATAAGCCACTTGTGCGTCGTCTGCGCCCATGCTTATCGCCCCATGGCGGGTAGATCATCGATATAATCAACGATCCAATTCAGAACCGAGCATGATGTATTTGGGAAGAGGACTGTACCCATGAGGTACACCATCAGGAGTTTGACAAAATCATCTTCTTCTCCCCTCTGTCGAACAAGTTGCACAAGAGTGCTCTTGATGGAGTCTCTGTGTCTCTCGTAGGTTTTTGATAAATACCTCCCTTTGAACGCTGAGCGGGTTTTCTTCTTCTGAAAGACAACTGCATCGCCATCGCAACGCAGACCAAGAACGAGGGTCACATCTTGAGGCCTGAAACTCAGCAGGCTTTCCCCGATCCTGAATTTATTGGTGCGGCCATCGTACCTTTGCAATAGAGAATCAAGAAGGGCCCTCTCTTGGTATATAGCTTCCAGCTCAGTGAATGCTGCAAACGGTGTCCTTCGGATGATCTCCCAGTGTCGAGGGGTCATGTTATCTTTCAATTCAGCTAAGGTCTCCACTACCGGTGTCAAATAGCATCGCCCATTAACTAGGTTGACCGCCATAATCACAAACCTGCGACAATAACAACACATTCAGCATGCAGTATTCACAAATGTTTAAGCGTAAGTATAAGGTTTTAAACGGTAACCTCTCAGTTATTAAAAAGAGTTATCAATTGTTAAACAGAGACCCAGTTTATTAAACAGAGACGACAATACTTAAACAGAGACAACAAAATTTAAACTGTAACATCTCATTTCTTAAACGTAAACCTCATTTGTAAAACTGCAACCATATCAAACGAAAGGGGAAATGTACATTATAAATATTACACAAATCATAACAAACAAAAAAACTATTTTGATAGTGTATACAGACGAAAATGCAAAACAAAACAAAACCCTAGCCGAGAAATTGCCCTGCAGACTAACAAAACCCCAGCCGAGAAATCCCCCTGCAGACTTCAATATCTTCCAACAAAAATAGGAGCACAAAACAAAACCGAAAAATCTTTCTTTGTAACAAAACAGTTAACATAAAACGATACTCAATAGCTTAGATTGCAAACTGATGAAATGCCAACTACTTGCGCGGGACTTCTCCTTTGAGATACCGGTGGAAAGGGAAAAGCTGCAATTACAGAGGTTCGCCGGTAGAGACAACTTCGGAGACAGCTTCGGAAATGGAAAAGCTGAAGACGCGAGTTGAGAAAAACAAGTAACGGCTCCAGTAAATTCGTCTCTTGGGGTTACCCTACGGAAAAACCCCCCCACTTCCTCTCAAACCGCTGAAATGGCTGCAGCCATGACTCCCCATGCAAGGGCATTTTCATCCATAAAATTTGAAAATCACTCCGTTGACATCCGTTACATGCTTTGGGGGTTTGAAAAATATAAAGTTTAAAAGGAAGGAGTTTTTAGGGATTGCAAAACTAACGGGTTGTTTTTGGCAATATTGCAAACTTAGAGAATTTTTTTGGCAATTTCCACTATTTCTTATTGAGTATACAATCTTTTTTGTTTGAGCATATCTAGTGAAAAATAATGTTTATTTTAACTATGGATGTCCCGCTTTCACCACGTCATTCTTATTAACATAGCACTTACATGAATATGCAATGCTATATGAGTATGCGTGCATAAATATACCACATCATTAAAAAAAAACCCACACTGACACTTTTATCGATCAGTTCATCGGTAAGTGCTATGTTAATAAGAATGGCCATGACCCGTTCATCAAACCACCTTCACCACAATAAAAAAAAAAAGAAGAGGTTCCTTTTCTATTATCTATGGAAAACAAAATTATTATGATGTTGATCATCTTAAAAAAATATTTTAAAAATTTATACAAATTAATATCTTAGAATAAAAGAAATCATTCTCTATATCAAAACAAATTGGAAAATAAAGAAAAAAAAATTGACAAGCAAGTAGTATGTCGTGATAATTAAACCATCAATTATTAATACTATTTCCAAATAACAAAACAATTAAAAATATAAATAAATATATTTTTTAAAATATAATGACATTCATAGATAACACAGGCTAATATATATATATATATATATGCAAATAATAACCTGGTGTATATTGTTGATGAAGGCGAATTGATTGGAGAATCATTAGATTTGGGGTCAGGAGAGCAACTCAACAAAAGGTTACCCCAGCATTTTAGTTTAAAAGCATAAATTGGTGATCAGAAACCCATGGATGATGTATGGGATTGGTTAGAAAGACAACGCAGAAAGTTTAGTGGTTACGTATCATTATCGTTTTAAAAGAAATTTGTCCAATTGAGAAAGCATTATAAAATATTGGAACCTTAAAGGATAGACATCATCAAGATGAGCCCAACAACAGTCCAATGAAAAATAAAAAACCCATTTCGAAACCACATGGAATATTTTAAATGATCAATTCAATGGAGCATTAATGAAAATGGAATCATGTTTGTCGGCTTTAGAAAAAAGCAGTTCTGATTTTGTTTATACATATTTCATATTTGGAGCATATGATTTGTTTGTTACCACTACTTGTGCATGCATCATTGCACTATTAAGTACATATTCCACAATTAACATGATAATAGTTTTTTTTCCCCTAAAAAACACTAACAGGTTTGATGGATAAAATGTAGGGAGAACCAAGCAAGCATAAAAGAGCAAGTTATTCACTATTGGTTGTAAACAAGACATAAGGAAAGCCGTATCTGATCAATTTGATTGACAAAGGGCAAAATTCTTTGCAACCTGCAACCTCTGCAATAGGAAATAAATTGATGTGTGCACCAATGATGCTATTACTTGTTTGAGGCCATAGGCTGCACAGTATCTTTTCAAGAGTAATAAATCTCATACGCAATTTCACAAAAAAGGAACACCCACCCATGACCCATCAAAGGTTAGCATGCAGCCAATGTTGTCTTTCAAGAACCAGCAAAGTACATACATTAGAGACAATTTGAGCGAAGACAGCATGAACATCACAATAGAATACTCATTCACTAAAATTAAGGAATCAATGTATAATTATCATCTGCCGTTCATAGGCAACTTGATTTAGCAACCATGACAACTAAGGGTGATTGAAAAGCACCAAGTTCTAGAATGTATATTACGAAATGTAAATCAAATATTCTGTCATTTCAGAATCCTTTATTACAAGCTGGCTTAAAACAATGCTGTTTGAGTAGCCTGCATTAAGAATTGAAGACTATGCTAGTGTTTAATAAGATTTTTTGAAGTAACAGAGGTCAAGTCCCTGACTCTCCACCGATAGCACAAAAAAGAGGCATCTGGGTGCTCAACCTTCAGGCAGAACCCTTCAAGTAAAACATATATGCTTCATTAGGAATAGTAAACTCATCAAAAGGATATTTCTATTTATATGGCTTCCAGTTCCAGGAAGGCATGCAAATTAAAGAAAAAGAAATATTTACCTGCCCAGAGAGGAGAATTTATCTGAGGGACTGGCATGCATCATCCATCAACAACTGAATTTTTGAGTTACAGAAAGCATTAGGTGTTGTTTGGATCAGCTTATAGCTGACCCAAAAGCACTTATTTTATAAGTTAAGTGCTTATGAGATTTTATATTGTGTTTGGATGGGTTTTTTTGAATAAGCTCAAGCTGTGAAATAAGCTCAAATACAGTTTATTTTATAAGCTGCCAAAGACTAGCTTATGGAAATAAACTGTTTTTGATAAGTTATTTGGTTAAGTGTATTTACTAAAATGCCCTCAGTCAATCTAGTAAAAAGGTATTTTAGTAATTTTTTGCTGTAAAAGTAATTTTTAAATAAACATTCAAACATTTTTACAACTACAGAAGTGTTTCTGAAACTAATACATCCAAACGAAAAATATGCATAAGCACTTAACTTATTCTAAAAGTGCTTCTACAAAATTAAAAAAAAGCACTTTTTTTAAAAGCCAATCCAAACAACCCCTTACTCACTCATATACTGGTATATTTTTGTCAATCTTAAAAGCCAGATCATATTCTCCATGCTTATAACAAATATTGAGCAGCTGTTTCTTTGTCTCATTATCTGGAGTTTTTCCTCTCTTAAGCATCATGTCGAAGGTTTTGTAAGCAGCCTGCAAACTTTCCTCTTCCAAGAGCATGAGGAGCAATTTGTTATATTTATCATGCTGTGGTGTATAGCCATGTGAGACCATTTCCTCAAATAGCCTAAATGCAAGATCGCTAGCATGACTTTGACAAAAGCAGTCAAGTAATCTATGACAAGAAAATTTGCTAGGGAAAAACCCTCTCTTTCGCATCACGGGAAAAAGAGATAATGCCTCCATCCCTCTTTCAGCAATAGAATAACCTTTAATAAGTGTATCAAAAGTAACATTATCAGCAATGCATCCATCCCTATTCATCTGGTTAAATAATTCTGTCGCACAATCAAACAACTTATCCACCTCCTCGAATCTCTTCGCCTTGCAAAGTGCGGTCATCACTGCAGTATAGTGATGCAGATTTGGGGTCAAACCATAACTCTTCATTGTGTCAAGAAGCCTCAAAGCAAAATCCACATTAGAGTTTTTGCAGTACCGGCTGATCATCATATTAAAAGTAACCACATTTGGCTTGAGGCCACATCTCACCATTGCACGGAACAACTCCCAACCCCCATCAACAACATTAAACTTCAAGAGCTCATAGATCATTGTATTAAACAAGTATACATCTGGTTCACAGACAATCAATTCCTTAAAAAGATCATAAGCCAAATTTATCCTTCTTTCCCTGCAGTACCCATGAATCATCGCCGCGCACAAGCTACGATCCAAAAAGAACCCATGCGACTTCATGAGCCTACAAACTCGCTCGGCTTCCAACATTCTCTGCCCTTTGCAAAACCCATAGGCCAAAGACTTCAACAAAGAGAGAGAAGGTCGGATGCCATCAGCAAGCATTACATCAAACAGGAAGCATGCTTCATTCAGGTAACCCTTGGAGCACAACCGAGGAATCAAAACGTGATAAGAGGACTCGGGCGGGAGAACACCATATCCCCCCATGCAGAAAAACAGTGACAGAGCGTGCGACAACTGCTCTTTGACACACAATAGCCGAAGTAACGCGCCGTATGAGGCTAAACTGGGCAAAGTTCCGAGCTTTATGATGGAATCAAAAAGGAATTGGGCCCGGGGAAGGTCTCGGAGCTCGCAGTAGCATAGGATCATTGAGTCAAGAAGGAATGGGTCGGAGATAGACGAAGAGGTATAGCGGACGGAGAGGACTTCAGAGGGAAAGCCACGGCGGAGGAGGCGGGCAGGGTCCACAGGGAGGCCTAGGCCTGATGAGGAGGCATAGCGGACGTATAGGGCGACAGAGGGAAAGCCACGGCGGAGGAGGCGGGCAGGGTCCACGGGGAGGCCTAGGCCTGATGAGGAGGCATAACGAACGGAGAGGGCGACAGAGGGCAAGCCACGGCGGTGGAGGGAGGCAAGGAGGGAGAGGCAGTGATCGCTATGGGTGGGCATGGCAACAGGAAGAGAGGAGGAGAGAGTTTTGGCGGTAGAAAGGAAGAAGCGAAGCAGCGCAGGCAGGGAGGGGGCGGCTAGGGTTTCCAAGTGTAGTTACTGTTTGGTTGGCAGTAGTAAATCTCTAGATATTTGGTTGGCTGCAAGTAAATATCTAAACTAGGATTAATTTTTTTTTTTTTTTTATAGTTCACTCAGTTTTGAACTTATTACTTTCTGGTTATCAAGTTTTAATTTATATCATTGTCTATATAGATTTTTTTAAATCCGAATTCTAATCCCCAAACAAAATAGTTATGGTTTAAAAAAAAATCTAAGTTTTAAATTAATAAGAAAAGGATAAATCCGGATAATCTCCCAATTTTAAATTTGGATAAATTAAAATGTTGGTGAAGAGAAGGATTGTTTTTAAATCCATGAGTAAAAAATCGGATTTATTAAATAAATAAGTAAATAAATCCAAAAAAAACGAGGATAAAAAATAATAAAATAATGATTCGATAAAAAAAAATATCCGGATGTTGAAAAATATATCTATTCAAGAAAAAAAAAGATAATGATAAAAAAGGGGATTAATATATATATATAATCGGTGAAAAAAATTTTTATGAAAAAAAGGATAATGATGATTCAAAAATCAAACAGGAATATAATAAAATAAAAATAAAAAAATCCCGGATTTCATGAAAAAAACAACCGGTAAAAAGCCGAAAAGAAAAAAATCAAGAGAAAAAGGGGAGAAAAGAAAGAGAAGGAGGAGAAAAAAAAAAACGAGAAAGTGAGAAGAGACAGTAAAAAAGAAGAGAGATCCCAGAAGAAAAGAAAAAAGAGGGAAAGATAATACGAGGGACGGATTAAAAAAAAACACACTCTTTGGGTGGAGAAAGAACGAGGTAAGATATTTAGAAATCATCTGGGATTAATATGCATGGACGCATGGATGCATGGCAGATACAAACAATCAAATTATATATATATATATACATTCTCAAATCCTTTGCATTGAATGTCTTTTGTTCGTTTACGTATGCCTATTATATGATCATGACATGCATGTTCCTTTCATATGATCATTGCATATGATCATGGTTCTTTATATACATGCATGTTTCTTTTATATGATTATTGTTCTTTATATATTTTAAAAAATATATATAAAAAATATATAAGGCATACATGGTATCATGCGTTCATGTGAGCATATTTTTTTTTTGATTTCTCTCTCTATCCACTTTTCACTCCCAAACACATGAATCCATGTTTATTTTCTAGTGGATAGTCATGTTCATATATACGTATGCATTAATATGACATGGTCCACATCTTGCATGTAATAGCCAGGCCATTGTCATATAGTGTTTATTAACCATGATTAGAGGATGCCAGTGCTATGCTTCACAAACAAACAAAAAAAACGAGTAGATTTAGAGGATGTGAAAAGTGAAATATTGGAGGATTTATGTGAAAATTGCAAAAAAATATGAACGTTGAAATTTTTTTGGACTTATTTGCAAAATTGGCACAAAAATGCAAAAAACTGTGAAGTCTTGGATTTATTTGCAAAAAATCAAAAAAAATGAGAAAAGATGAGTTTTAGGGTTTATTTACAAATCTGATCAAATAAAAAAAGTGAAAAAGTTACAGGCCTAGTCGCATAAATCCTTAGATGCTAGGAATTCAAAGGGGTAATATGCAAAAATGCCACGGGAGAGGGGTTAAAATACAAAAGATGGCAAAAAAATAAAAAAACAAAAAAATAAAAAAACAAAAATAAAATGAAATTTTAGTGAAGGTTCGGGGATATTATTACGAATTTGCGAGCCCACTTCCACAAACTCATGTTGAGGCCCGATGTAATGGTAGAGAGCTCTCTTCGAGAGTTTCCTCACTACCTCTTGAGACTCTCTTGAGTGAAAGAAAAATATGGAGACTATGAATCTCATGTTGAGGCCAATGTAGTGGTAGAGAGCTCTCTTCGAGAGTTTCCTCACTACCTCTTGAGACTCTCTTGAGTGAATGAAGAATATGTTGAAGATCATCAACTCTTGCGTCCCCTCTTGATGAAGTCGAAGATATTTGAATAAAAAATTCTTAAGTAAAAAAAAATCTTTAAAGATCCACACGAACAAATGGGAGTCTTTCCTCGAGCAAGGAAAAAAATTATTGAACCATGCTCACACATCATATGTTAAAATAAAAAGAGAGGAAAGGAACTGTCTCAAATTGACTAAAAAAAAAAACTCAATTAGTGAAGGAAAAGTTCCTAGGTAATAATGATGAAGAAAAAAAGGTTTCATAAAGCGTAAGAAACCGAGTCTTCAAACTCCAAAATTTAGAAAAAAAGTTTATGATTCACGAGACAAATGGGGATCACCGTTCAAAAATTCACAAAAATATTCTTACAAGTTAAAAGCAATCAAGTTAGTGACCGAATCATATGAATGGTCATGACTCAGAGATGCAGAAGTTAAGACTCGGAAGCATAGGAGAGTCAAGGCTTAAAAAATAAACTCAAATAATGGGACAAGTGAGTTCAGGAATCTTGAGACATCAAAAGTCAAAGATTAAAGAGTTTCATGAGTCCAAGACTGAAAGCTTCACAAGTGCGAAATGCCGGAGTTTTCAAAAGCCCAAATCAAATGAAGTCAAGTTTGTGATCATGTTGATATTCAAGACACAAGCAAGAAAAGTAAGATCAAGGTCAACAAAGTCAAAGGAGACATCCTTAGCATGATCTTCGGCGAAAAGTTAGGATAGAACAAAGTCAAAATAGATTAAAATTATGTAAAGCTAGAGAGAGATTAGGGAAAGGGAATTATGATAGTTAGAGTTTCTAATCTTTGTATTCTCAATCAAATTCATGTAATTGATCAAGTTTGTTTTCTCTCATGTTTGTCATTCACACTTTGTTCTTAATCGGAGGTTCCCATGCATCAGTCTGGGGTAATTAACATTAGAGGCTTGCCTCTTATGGAAGTCATAAACTCACAACCCCTTGAAGTCTAAAAAAAATTAAAAAAATTGATTTGTGATCCATATTTTAACCGGTCAATCCTAATTAAAGGCCGGGTAAAAAAAAGAAGCCCACAATCATAAAGACTACTAAAGTTCGATTTTGTTTCACCGGGAGGTTACTCGAGAGTGACCACATCCATGCTGTTGACGTGGATACCAGAGAAAACACGATCGGCGATGCCCGACCCACGTCGTCGATCCCGAGTTGGAGCCTCACGTCGGCGGACTTGTCCACGTTAAGTCGTCCCACATCGACCGTGAATAAAAAGCCACGTGTTCGATCGAACCCTAACCCTAAACCCCATCGTCTTTTCCCACAGAGCGGTGCACACTCATCTCCCAAGCTAAACCCTAACGAGACCCTAACCCTAACCCCACCGTCTTCTCCCACAGAGCGGCGACCACTCATCTCCCAAGCTAAACCCTAACGAGACCCTAACCCTAACCCCACCGTCTTCTCCCACAGAGCGGCGACCACTCATCTCCCAAGCGAAACCCTAACGAAACCTTAACCCCAACCTCACCGTCTTCTCCCACAGAGTAGCGGCCACTCATCTACCAAGCCAAACCCTAACGAAACCCTAACCCTTACCCGATCGTCTTCTCCCATAGAGCGGCGACCCATGCTCATCTCCCAAGCCTAACCCTAACCCTAACCCCATCGTCTTCACCCACAGAGCGACGACCCATACTCATCTCCCAAGCCAAACCCTAACTCAATCGCTTACCCTACAGTCATCATCTTCTCGCTAAGCAAATCCTAACCCTATAGTCATCTCCCAAGGCGAGCAGCCACCGCCTTCTTCCTCTTTTCATGTTGAAACCCTAGTATTCCCCTAACCGAACACTTCTTCTCCCTTGCAGGTCCCCCATACTCATCTCCCAAGCTGAGCAGCCACCTACTCCGCCAACACTTCTTCTTCCTTGCACGGCCAATTAGGTTTGTCTTACTTCAACGGTCATTAGTTTGGTGAGTTTTTCCCCCCGTACCCTTCGTGCAAACACTAACGTCATTCTTTTAATCTTTGTAGTTCTTGGAAGCATCTTGTATACCAAGAAAGAGGTTCAAGGAGGTTTAAGGATAAGCTAGGAGTGATGTCAATTGACTGGAAGGTTAGGGCTGCGGCAGCAGAAGCACCAGAATATTGTAAGTATGATGTTTAACTATTTATTTATTTTATTTTGGATACAGTGTTTGATTTTTTCGAAAGGTTTCAATCAGTGTGAGTTTTATGTTTTAAAATCTCTTTTGTTTCATCTAGGGATCTAATTAAAATTTGGAGTTTAGAGTTTGATTTTTCCACAATTTTGTTTGTTAAATAATAAGTTTTGTATTGAATTTGGGGGTGAAGGTTTCTGTTTTCCACCATTTTGTCTGTTATTTGTTAAGTAATCAGTTATGTACTTAATTTGGCGTTGAAGGTCTCTGTTTTTCATTCGTTTGTTATTTAAAAGTTTAAGTTCTATATTGAATTTGAACCCCAAAGTTTTTGTTTTTCTACTGGTTTCTCTGTTCTTTAGTTCTTCATAAGTTTGTAATGGTTTGTCTATTTTCCTTGTGATGTCTTTGGTTTTATTTATGGAAGTGTGTTAAATTATAATTTTGTCAACTGATTTTTATTCAGTCTTTAATTGAATAGAATGTGCATTTTAAGCTTAAGCAATGTGTTTGCTGAATTTTCTTTTCATCCGTTTGTTATTTAAAAGTTTAAGTTATGTATTGAATTTGAACTCCAAAGTTTCTGTTTTTCTACTGGTTTCTCTGTTTTCCTCTCTTTAGATCTTCATAAGTTTGTAATGGTTTGTCTATTTTCCTTATAATGTCTTTGGTTTTATTTAATGAAGTGTATTAAATTATAATTTTGTCAATTGATTTTTATTTTGTCTTTAATTGAATAGAATGTGCATTTTAAGCTTAAGCAATGTGTTTGCTGAATTTTCTTTTCATGCCCATTGTATATGTTCTTTTCATCCGTTTGTTATTTACAAAGTTTAAGTTATGTATTGAATTTGAACTCCAAAGTTTCTATTTTTCTACGGGTTTCTGTGTTTTCCTCTCTTTAGATCTTGAAATGGTTTGTCTATTTTCCTTGTGATGTCTTTGGTTTTATTTAATGAAGTGTGCTAAATTATAATTTTGTCAATTGATTTTTATTCTGTCTTTAATTGAATCGAATGTGCAGTTCAAGCTTAAGCAATGTGTTTGCTGAATTTTCTTTTCATGCCCATTGTATATGTTCTTTTCATCCATTTGTTATTTAAAAGTTTAAGTTATGTATTTAATTTGAACTCCAAAGTTTCTGTTTTTCTACTGGTTTCTTCATTTTCCTCTCTTTACATCTTCATAAGTTTGTAATGGTTTGTCTATTTTCCTTGTGATGTTTTGGTTTTATTTTATGAAGTGTGTTAAATTATAATTATGTCATTTGATTTTTATTTTGTCTTTAATTGAATAGAATGTGCATTTTGAACAATGTGTTTACTAAATTTTCTTTTCATGGCTATTGTATATGTTTTTTTTATTAAGTGTGTGTGCTCACCTTTGAATGTTTTAGGATGACACCTTTCCATTTGTTGCTTAAGAACAACCTGAGCTACGGGCTGATGAGGCTTTTGAGCACTAAAGCCTGTCCTCAAACCGTTTGGCCTCTAATGGGTTGGTAGCGTTCATAACACATTCAAAGAGAATTTTTATTTGCAGGGTTTTAAAATTTGTTGTCAATGTCAATGTGGATATGCACTTGTGATGGTTTAAATTTAATTGTGTATGTGTTCTTGTATTTTAATTTTTGTAGGTTATGTAGTTCTGTTCATTTAATTCTTTGATGACGTTCATGTGTTCATTGATGCTAAGTGATGATTTGAACGAGGGTTTATAGTTCATATAAAGTCACCAGTTCGACTTGCCACTGGTTTTGAGCCTGGCCTGGTCCAGCTACTTCTTACCTTTGGTACAGAGAACATTGTACCTTGACTTGGAGAACACGAACCTAAGTTCCATCATCAAAACCCTTTTGAATTTTTATTCTACAATGAGTTTTATGTTCTTATTGAAGAATATGAAATTAGGGATTTATTTTAATTGTGCATGTGGTGTTGTTTGAATTTATTTCTTCTGCCTTTAGTTATGTACTTGTGTTCATTTATTTCTTTTAATGTGTATGTCCACTAGTATGCCCAGATAATGGATTTATTTTAATAGTGTATGTGTTCTTCTAGTTTAATTTTTATAGGTTATGTAGTTCTGTTCATTTTTCTTCAGAATTTTTCCTACTTGAAAACCCTTCTGAATTTTTCTTCTATAATGAATTGTCTTTTCATGGCGATTGTATATGTTTTTTTTATTAAGTGTGTGTGCTCAACTTTAAATGTTTTAGAATGCCACCTTCCCATTTGTTGCTTAAGAACAACCTGAGCTACGGGCTAATGAGGCTTTTGAGTGCTAAAGCCTGTCCTCAAACCGTTCGGACTCTAATGGGTTGGTAGCATTCATAACACATTCAAAGAGAATTTTTATTTGCAGGGTTTTAAAATTTGTTGTGAATGTCAATGTGGATATGCACTTGTGATGGTTTAAATTTATTTTATGAAGTGTGTGCTGTGTGCTGTGTTATTAAATTATAATTATATCATTTGATTTTTATTTTGTCTTTAATTGAATAGAATGTGCATTTTGAGAAATTTGTTTGCTGAATTTTCTGTTCATGCCCAATATATTTGTTACTTTATTAAGTGTGTGTGTTCACCTTTGAATTTTCTGTTCATGCCCAATGAGTTTGAACACTATGGCATTACAATATTAGAGTGGGACAAACAGACATAATAAACTATGATTTATTTTTCTGTTCATGACCATGATTTTTTTTTATATCTAATTGAGTTTAGTATGCAACTATGGACTTTATCATCTAGGTTAAAGGTTGGAGTGCAAGTAACTTAAGTGATTTATTGGATTTAATTTCAGTACCAGAAGCAGACTTATTACAATTAAGATGCATTACATTCTACATGGAGTAGAGAGGCATACAGGGTATGTAGACTTTGTCTGAGCAGATCAGATATCGAAGATTGAGATCCTAAACATGGCTCAACAATTGAACATAGTTATAGAAGGGTGTAGCATATGGTGGATGGATGTAAATAGTGATTGTAGGAAGTTCAAGGAAATTATAACAGACTTAGATGCTCTCGCAATGGCCATGTCTGTGGATTCCTCAAGAAATACTCATGTCCGCATAGCCGTTAGAGATAGAGGGTGCCTGTATAGAGCAAATTTGGGTATGTATGGTGATGCTAGTGGTAGCACACATGGGATAGGTGGTAATACTGCTACATCAGTAGAATTTTCTGATGAGGATGAAAATCCTGAAGAAGATGTCTTGGAAGAGATATTGATGGGGAGATCAGGAAAAGGGAAAAAGGTTGATGAGGAAATTAAATTTGATGAATCAGACTACAACTTAGATGATGAAACAAATGGAGGTGAATGCCTGTCTAATGCTCTAGTAACTGTGACTAGCGAAGAACAACCAGACTTGGGTGATACATACACATTACAGTCTGATAATGAAGACTCTGATGTCCTACATTCATGTTCATCAACTGATTCAGAAGGGGTGAGATCATCAACACCATCATTTGCAGAGTTTAATAAGGAAGTTGACATGAGAAACCCTCACTTCAAGATTGGCATGAAATTCAAGGACTTAAACAATTCAAAGAGGCAGTGAAAAATTATGGGATTAAAAATAGATATGTCATGAACTTCAGGCCTAACACAAAAACCAGATGCAAGGCTTATTGTGCAAAAGGTTGTCCATTCTATTTGTGGGCCTCCCCAATGCCAAAGGATGGGATAATTATTCAGATTAAATCAGGTGTGTTGAAGCATGAGTGTGGGAAAGAACATAAGAACAGACATGTGAATGCCAGTTAAATTGCAAAAACATACATGGAGCAATTCAGGGCTGACCCTGCATGGAAGTTGGCTGGGATTGTACAGACTGTAAAGATTAACCAAGAGGTTGAAATAACAAGGTTGGCAGCATTTAGGGCCAAAAGCATTTCCTTAAGGTAATTATCTATAGGATGATGGGATGGTAGTTTGGTTAATGGTTACTGGCTACTAAACATTACATTCTTTTTAACTTTTTATATCTTTTCATTTTTTGTATACTTGCATGTTTGTTTTAGGGCAATAGATGGGGATGAGGAATCACATATGGTAAGGATTTATGATTACAGACTATAGCTACTTAGGACCCACCCTGGCTCAACAATTAAGTTCTGATGTGACTAAGGCATGTTCGAGGCAATGTATGTGTGTCTATCACCTCTTAGAAGTGGGTTTTTAGCCGGCTGTAGGAGAATTATATCTGTGGATGGGTGTTTTTTGAAAGGGTTATATAGGGGCTAGTTACTGACTATAGTGGGCATAGATGCTAACAACTCCATTTATCCTATAGCATGGGCTGTCGTTAATAAATAAAACAGGGGAAAATTGGTATGGTTCTTACAGCTGTTATCTGAAGATTTAATGATCACAGACAGTCAAAACTGGGCTTTCATGAGTGATAGACAGAAAGGTATGTGTACAAACTGGTAACTAATATTGTGTTTCATTGGTTTATCACTGACTACTGATTCATATATTATTTTGTTTTTCTTTTCATGTGGGGATGGTGTGTCCAAATTAGGGATTAATTAATGTAATAGATGAGTTGTTTCCTACTAGTGAACATAGATTTTGTGTGAGGCACATCCACAGCAACTTCAGGAAAATCTTTAGAGGAAAGTCACTTAAAGACATAATGTGGAGATGTGCAAGGGCTACTTACCCAGCTGCATTTGATAGAGAAATGAATACTTTGGCTATTATGTCTCAAGGAGCCTTTGATTACCTTAGAAAAATATATCCAAAGCACTAGTGTAGGGCATATTTCCAGTCTAAATTTAAGTGTGACATATTATTGAACAACTTATGTGAGTGTTTTAATGGCCAAATTCTTGAAGCAAGAACAAAAGGTATAGTATCATTGAATGAAATGATCAGAACTTAATTGATGGTTAGAATACAAAGGAGGAGGGATTCTATGAAAAATTGCAAAGCCACTCATTGCCCTAAAATTCTAAAAACATTAGAGAAATACAAACAACAGGGTTGTCTTTATACTAAAACTTGGTCAGGGGGGTCCAAGTATCAAGTCTTAGGCATTAGGGGACAGTTTGTTGTTGATAAAGATGAGTGCAGCTATTCTTGTAGGGTTTGGCAGCTAACAGGCGTGCCTTGCACACACGTAGTGTTTGTGATATATTATAACAAAGGAAAACCAGAAAATTGTCTGCATGACTGTTACAGTGTAGGTATATATTTAGATACTTATGGGCACACCTTAAACCCCACACATGACAGGGATTCCTGGCCTACAGCTGAATAGCAAACCATGATACCACCTATACCTATGAACAAGAATAGAGGAAGGAAAACATTGCTAAGAAGGAAGGAGGCTGATGAAAATAACATTCGGTTCAATAAGGGAAAGGTGGCTAACAGGGGAGGCAAAGTCACTTGTGGGGTTTGTGGGGCAAGAGGTCATAATAGAAGATACCATGGTAAACAGGTATAAGTTGTTGTGTTTGCATTGTAATGTTGACTAAATTCATTTGTAAGTCAGCTACTAGATTTTCATTTTTTACTTTTCAATGCCAGGGTAACATGGATAGTGCAGAGTCAAGTGGCCATCAGCACAGGCAGCAAGATGGTGACTTATGTGCTGATATACCAGTACAACTGAATCTATTGGTATTGTGGTCACATTTAATGTAAATCAATATAATTGCTTCCATACATTACACAATAAAAATTTTTCTTCTTGCCTTACTTAAAATAGGATCCTGAAGACCGTCAGCAACCTTCTGAAGATGGTGGTGGGCCAAATAATAGAAAAGAGAGATTGTTTATTAAATGATGATAGGTTTGGTTATATATTTAACCGATTGGAGTGAGAAATAGGATCCTGAAGACATTAAAAATAAAATCCTATTTTAAGTAAGGCAAGAAGAAAAATTTTTATTGTGTAATGTATGGAAGCAATTATATTGATTTACATTAAATGTGACCACATTCAGAAGGACATGTTGCAGGAACATGGTGTCCATATTTCATAGAAGAAGGCTTGGTTAAGAAAAGAGTATGCCCGGGTGATCCTCGACGGTGGCGACATCTCCAGCTACGATTTGTTGCTTTGGTACGTGGATAATGTGGTGGAGACAAACCTTGACAGCATTGTGATTGTGGAAAGAGACAGTGAGCATTTTAAATGTGCATTTTTTCTTTTAGTGCATGTATAGTGGGATTAAAGAAAGCTTGCAGGCCGCTGCTATTTCTCGATGGTACCCACCTCCTTGGAAAGTATCGGGGTACTCTATTGGGTACCAAAGGCAAAGATGGAAACAATGGTTTTTTCCACGTCGCCTTCGGTATTGTCGACAATGAGACTGATGCCAATTGGACGTGGTTCATTTTCAAGTTTGGTGATGCTTTATACGATGAAGAAGATTATCAAGAGATAATTACATTCATGTCGGACAGGTTTAAGGGCCTTGTGAACACCATTGCGAAAGTCTTCCCTTCTTCCTCACATACATATTGCCTTCAACACTTGGAGGAAAATTTTATAAAAGCCAATGTCAGACTTGGGAAGGTATTAAGGGAGGAGTGCTGGTCCATATACTTTCGTATTGCGTGGGCATCCATGGCTAAAGAATTCGATGATATTGTGAATGAACTACATGCCATATTACCTGAAGCCTATCAGTGGTTGATTCATAAATCGGATATGTCACATTGGTCGAATTATCTGTTCAGAGGTGAACGCTGGGGCAAGATGTATTCAAATGTCATGGAGTCGTCAATGCGTGGATGAAAGAAGCTCGGAATTTACCGGTGAAGAAAATGGTCGATTCCATAAGGTATTCGAATGTTGATTTTATTTAACGCTTAAGAATTGTTCTTATCCTTTAAAAAGATTTCCTTACTATGAAAAAATCATTGTCTATGTTTAACTATCCGGCTTTTCACTTAATTTTGTATCCTACCACTTAAAAATATTTGTTTCTGTTTAAATATCAGTGTCTTTGCTTAACCTTGTTTAAGTGTTCGTGTTCTTTGTTATACAGGTTCAAGTTGATGCGCATATTATGCAACCGTCGTGAGCAAGCGAACAAATGGGAGACCTACTTATGCCCGGACATATATTCGAAGGTAGAGATACTTGTTGTGGAAAGCCAAAATCTTTATGTAGGTCATTGTGTCAATGATCATTATGAAGTAATTGACTAGTGCAGCGACTTCATAGATCTTGCCAATAGAACTTGCTTATGTTACAAATGGCAAGTTTATAGTATCCTATTAAAACACGCTTGCGCTGCAATAATGTAGACAGACACCAATGTTTATCGATTTATTAACGGCTACTTCACCATCGATAATTACAAACTGGCGTATAAGGAAGCCTACAGACGAAAATCTTAAACTGCATTTGTGATCGCCAGTGACGAGAAAGCAACCTGGGCGTCCTAGACGAAAGAGGATCGAGTTACATTGCAGCCGCTGCCATGCGTCCGATCACAATTGTAGATCTTACAATGAAACTGTCGCCGACTAGGTAACCCAATGTTTTCATATTGTTGAGATGGCCAACTTCTCAAAACCTTTCAGTAAGCGTAACCCAATGTTTTCATCAATTGCCCCCCTCGGTGGATTAACAGAAACAGAACCACGTCGACCCCGACGTGGTAGGCTCTTTAGTGGTGGTGAGGGAGACCGTCCACGTTTCCCTGTGGATTTCTCCGCAGATTTTGTGCCAAGACGTATTGTGCTAACCACTTGTTCTCCATGGTGGCTTGTCCTAACGAAAGCTTCTTCTTCGGCGTTAGTCGGGGTGAGGGCGGAAAACTGTATTGTGGAAATGACATACAGTCAAGGTAAGCAATGATACTCAAACGAAAAACTTAAAACAACAATAAAAAATTAATTCTTAAGCGGAACCTTAAAATAGTAAGTCTAAACTACATATTTTAACCGTAAACACTAAATATTTAAGCGAAAAGGTATAATTTTTAAGTGTAAAACCTAAAAGTTAACGGAAAACATTATTTTGAAAGTGAAAAAAAAAGGAAACTCAAGCGAAAACTAAATATTTTAAGTGTAAACTAAAACTTTAAACCAGAAACGAATATTATGAAGCGGACATTAAATAAGTTAAGTGTAAACTAAATACCTCTTTCCCCTCGACTGATGATAGCAATGAACTGATGGATGCTTGCTTCTTGAAACTGTTCACCCCGTAACACAAGATCTGGGGAGTCTTACCAAATCGCACCTTCTTGCCGGTGCCAGTTACTTCGTAGAACCAAATATTTAGAGCGACAGCACATCCTCGCAAGTAGCCAATATTTGTCTTCTCACCGGAGCATATTGCTTGAACTCTGGCGGCCGTTTGCGGGAGGTCATCCATAAGCCACTTATGTGTGGCTTGCGCCGATGCATAGCGCCGCATTGCGGGAAGATCGTCTACATAGTCTACAAGCCAATTGGGAACAGAACATGATGAGTTCGGGAACAGCATGGTCCCCATGATGAATACCAACAATATCTTCACAAAGTTTTCTTATTCTCCCCTCTTCCGGACTAGTGTGCTAAGAGTTTTTTTTATAGCTTCCCTATGTCTTTCATAGCTTTTTGAGAAATATTTTTCTTCAAAATCAGAATGTGGCTTTTTCTTTTTGAAAACCACTGCGTCCCCATCGCATCTGAGGCCAAGAATAATGAATACATCTTCTGGCCTAAACGTCAACAAGCTCTCACCAATTTTAAATTTTTTGGGAGCGCTCATCATATCTCTGCAACAGAGCATCGAGCAATCCCCTCTCTTGTAGTACAGGTTCAATTTCCATTAATGATGCGAAAGGAGTACTCCGGATGATTTCCAAATGCCTAGAACCCATGTTTTGTCTTAACTCAGCAATCGTTTCCGCTATAGAGACCAAATAACACCTGCCGTTAACAAGGTTGGTTGCCATATGTCCAATACCTTCACCAAGAAGGATTAAAGAACTATCAATAATATTTAAGCGGAAACTACAAATTATAAGTGCAAACACATTATATAAATTAAAATAGTTTAATTTAAGGGGTAAACAACACAGGCAAAAAAAACCAATGGTAAAACTAAAACCAAAAACGTTTATATACATCATCTTCCATTCGAGAAAGAACCTGAACTTTCCAAATTTAAGCTGGATCATACACAACAAACAAAATTAAAAAACCTTCAATTACAAAACCCTAGAAACCCATAAGAGCAATGTAAACAAATGAACAATCTTCCATTAATACCTTCAGGTTCGCTGATTCAAGAGTATGGAGATGGTGTCAACGAAACAACAATGAAGATCCGGGAAAGCTCTAGCGAACTTCTTCTCAATACCTTCAGTTCCTCACAGGGCTTCAATGTCTGTAAGTCTTAGCATCTGAAGGGACAAGTCTCAGAATGTGTTCAAGGAGCAACTCAGAGAAGGCGCGCACAGGAACCAATACTCCCCTCTTCGGATTCGTGGCTGCCTAACCCGCCACTTCGCAACGTGGAGAGAGAACGCAGCATTGATGCAACTGGCGGGGCATTTCGGTCTTTTCTCCTCAAAAAAATCACGGTGTTAGCAACCGGAATGGCCAAATAATCATATGTACGGAAAAGGAGGGATGAACTGTGAATATTCAAACTAGAAGGGTGTTTCTGTGAATACCTGAACTTTGGAGGGATTTTTTGTTCATTTCCAGTTAATAAAATTCTTGAGAGATTTTGGATGGAAAATTGTTCACCTAGTGTTGCGCCTATTGTAAGAAGTGACAAGTTTAACTTGGACCAGTGTTCTAAAAATAACTTGGAAAAGGAACAAATGGAAAACATCCCGTATGCGTCAGCTGTTGGAAGTCTTATGTATGCTCAGGTCTATACGAGACCAGAAATTGCATATGCTATGGAGACATTGCAAAAATATCAAAGTAATTAAGGGATTTACCACTGGAAAGCTGCAAAGAAAGTAATGAGGTACATTTAAGGTACGAAGGAGTACAAGCTTACATACAGAAGATCAAATGACTTGGAGGTCATTGGGTACTCGGATTCATATTATACTGGCTATCTTGACTCTCGGAGATCAACATCTGGTTATATTTTCATGTTGCCAGGTGGTGTTATCTCATGGAGAAGTGCAAAATAGACTTTGGTTGCTACTTCTATTATGGAAACCGAGTTCGTTTCATGTTTCGAGGCGAATTCCCAGGGTATTTAGTTGAGGAATTTCATATCAGGGCTTAGAATTATTAATTCTATATCTAAGCCATTAAGGATGTATTGTGATAATTCTGATGCTGTGTTTTTCTCTAAGAATAATAAGAGTGGTAATTGAAGTAAACAAAGTTGTTTATAGATCATGTTAAACATATTGGACTTGGTCCTTCTTTATGAACAATTTGTATCACTTTAGTATTAAACTCTCAAACATTTATTTATTTATTTATTTGTCTTCTCTTTAAGAGTATACATTAAGTTTGAGAATGACAATTATTAAGTCTATGTATTATTATTTTGCGTGTGTTGGACCCCAATAAGTATCTGACTTATTCATTATGATAAAATACCATATATAGGTTTTGCATTAAAGAGAGAGATTACATCGTAATGCATGAAAGGTGATACTCGGTTATAATGATGACTTACCGCAATGATTCGCGTAATTTATTTCTTTGATGTAGATATATGGATTTATGGGTTAATGTCATTGGATATTAAGTTACCTATGATAAAGTTAGACCAAGTGGGAGAGTGTTAGTTTGAGTTCTATTCTGAATTAACTTCATGATGATATTAATCCACCCTGAATTCAAATTGTTTAAAGTGGTCCATGACTTTATCTAATAGGAGTTCTAAGTTAACCCTAATTGACACTTTGGATAATGATATACTTAAGTTTAAGTGGAGTTAATCCTTTGATGGTAAGGATTATTTATAGGATAGCACCAGGGGTCTCCAATCTATCGTTCTTGCAAATACCTAGCTCCATCAGTGGGAGAGGACGGGATATATTGGAAGAGTCCCCGGTTACTTCAAGCGTGGACTTAAGGCTCTCGTCATCTTCAACAATTTGCTATGGCTGGAGGTAAGTAATCCTGCTTTCGCATATAATATACGACATAGATATCGTAATTAAGTTTGATGAAATCTAACATTGTGCAGTATGACTTTGGTGAGCAGTTACATGACATCTAGGGTTTGAACCTGGCAGCAAGCGATGGCCGAGGTGTTGTGTTTAATGATGAATTCTATCCCCTGCATGGAGGAGATGGCTAGGAGCCAAGCTTTCTCATTACCAGTGATGCTATAAGAGAGCTCATATCCATGAAAAGAACAACGAGATCGATAGCAGTGGTAGGCAGTGGCGGCAGTAATGGCATCAAGCAACGGCATGCAGTGGTGACAGTAATGGCATCAAGCAATGGCAGCAGGCAGCAACCTTGTTCGATGATAATGAACGAAAGACGGCGATCTTTCTCCTTCTATAGATATATATATAGATATATGTTTGGTCTAAAGAGAAAATGAAAGGACCTTCTTCTTCTTCTTTCTTTGTTAGTTTTCCTCCCTTCGATCACTTCTAGTTCTTTTGTTGGTTCTCTCTTCTCCCTGTTTTTCATCAGATCCCTATCCTTTTATAATATTTTACCTGATCTCTCCACATAACGACGATTGTATTATCGTAGGTGGTTGTGTTGCACATGGGGAACCACGACAACCACACCCTTATATTCTTTTTAAAAAAATATATATATTTTCATTTCTTTTATTATTATTATTTTTTTATTTTTTATTTTTTCTTTATTATTATTAGCTTAATTATTATTTTAATTATTTTTAATTATTTAATTATATTTTTTAGGGAAAATTAATTATAACTCCTTCAAAGTTTCAAAACATCCCAGACAGACCTCAGACATTTGAATTTGTTAGACAGTCCCTCCTTTTTCTGATAGTTTATTTTTCATTTAATGCATGTTACTCTATTAGTTTATTCAATCTTACAACATGTACTTCCCGCTTAAAATTATGGGTTTCCGCTTAAGATTTTTAGGTTTAGCTTAAGATTATGGGTTTTCACTTAAAAACATGAGAGGTAATTCTGTCAACATCAGCTACTTTTATGTCAAAATCAACCACCTTTATGTCAAAAAGCTCTGAAAAGTAACTTGTCAGAAAAAAGGACCCTATGCGAATACTCAAAGTCACGGGGGTTTTTATGAATACCTTAACTTTAGAGGGACTATTTCTTCATTACCACTATTTTTTATTATTATAATTTTTTTTACTTTTTTCTATTTTTCTTTATTATTATTACGTATTTTTTAATAATATTTTTTTATTCGTTATTATTATCATTATTTTATTTATTTATTTTTGGTTGATCATGGGGCGACCACGACCCACACCCCCACATCTTTTTATTATTTTTATTATAAATATATATTATATATTTATATTATATTTATCTTATTTTGATTTGATTTTTTATATATATTTTATTTTTATCAGATTATTTTATTAAAGGTTTTATTATTATTATTTTTATCGAATTTGATTTGATTTTGTTTTATTATATTTATTTTTTTTATCTGACTTGATTTTATTTCCTTTATTATATTTTTTATAATAATTATATATATGTCTCGTGATTTGTGCTCTTGGCTAATCTTGAAATTTAAGTATTTTAAATCGCCTCGAGATCTGTGTACTTGGATGATCCTGAGATTTAAATATTTTAGATCGTCTCAAGATCTGTGTTCTCAGATAATAATATTTTAGAACACCTCGAGATATGTGCCCTTGATTGATGTTGGGATTTGAATATTTAGAGCATTTCGAGATTTGTGCTATTGGCTGATTGTGATATTTGAATATTTAAAATTGCCTCGAGATGTATGCTCTTGCTTGATCTTGAGATTTGAATATTTTATAACACCTCGAATTTGTGCTCTTAGCTGATCTTGTGATTTGAATATTTAAGATCACCTCGATATATACTGATCTTTGGATTTTGAATATTTAAGATCGCTTCCAAAATGATGCTCTCGGCTAATCCTGAGACTTGAATATTTAGATCGCCTCGAGATCTGTGCTCTGGGCTAATCCTGAGATCTGAATATTTTAGATCGTCTTGAGATTCGTGCTCTCAGCTGATCTTGAGATGTGAATATTTAATATCACATATCTCACCTAAATTAGAAAAGAGAGATTGTTTATTAAAATGATGATAAACAGCTGAAGAGATTATGTTGGAATTGGACATAGGCAACCAAACCTAGTGATTGTTGGAGTCATGCTCAATTGTGATTAAATTGTAAGTAAAATTATCTGACAAGTCTCTAAAAATAGTGGAAAGTTCATTATGATACCAATGATCGCCCAAAACCAAATCAGTGATATTAATATAAGCAAGATCAACATTCATATTAATGTATGTGGGCTTGAGAGCAACAAGAATATCATAAATCCAAGGATCCCAGAGGAAAGAGGTAATATCAGGATTCACAGAAGTAATTTTACAATGATGCTTAATGAAATCTGCTGAATAACATAAACCTCGAAAGAACCAAGAACATTTAGTAGGGATGTTGCCATGCTAGAAATTAATTCTCCCATATTTAACATTTAAAATATCAACCCAAAGAGTATTTTCATTATTCAAATATTTGAAAATGTGTTTGGCCATGAGCGAATGTTTGGCAAGAGTAAGATCTTTGATACCCAAGCCCCCCTCAGACTTACCTGTCAATAAAGATTTCCAACTCACGTTATGGATGCCCTTTCTATTACCATTCCTACTCCAAAAGAATTTTGTAACAACTTTAGATATATCAGAGAGAATGGAATCAGTTAGAGGATAGACTAAGAAGGTATAGACAGGGATAGACAAAAGATAGAGTAAATAAGGATCTTTTTAGCAGCATTGGAAAGATGAAAATTAACCTATTTGGAAGTGATACGCTTAACCTTTTCAACCATTGACTGAAAGACATGAACATTAAGACGTTTGGGAGAGATTAAAACACGAAGGTACTTAAAAGGGGAAAAAAGCTTGGTTGAGGTTTAAAATAGAACAAATGCTTTTGATAACATGTTTGTTAAACCACGAAAGGAACAGAATTTGAGATTTAGTATAGTTTGGACATTGCCCCGTCAATTTAGAATAGATAGTCATGCAAAGTTGAATATTTCTGGTGGCCCTACGAGAGGCTTGAGAAACAATAATTAAATCATCAGTGTGCATAAGGTGGTTGAAATTATTACTTAAACTAGGATTAAAACCAGGAATCAAATTATTATGTAACCCGAAATTAAGTATAGTAGTGAGGGTTTGGGAAATCAAAATAAAGAGATAGAAAGAGATAGGATCACCATGAGGGTTGGACAATGCTATTTTGGAGATTGTTGAGAGTGTGAGTCGAGAGGTAGCGGTTAGACAATGCTATTTTGACTATTTTGACTATGAGGGTTGAGAGGGTTAGACAATGCTATTTTGGAGAGGGTCAAATTATAAAATTAATAATAATAATAATATCCTATCTTATTTTAATTTAACTATAACAAATTTTGACTATATCTCATATTACAAATTTTCAGCCAAAACGTAAATAAAATATTATAATAATATTAAATATTTATAATTATAATATAATATAATATAATTATAATTAAATAAATTAAATTAAATTATCATATTCTTTGTCATTGCCAAGAATGTTAAAACAAACACAATTATTTTAAACTCAAAGATAAATGTCTACATCTTTATAGAATTACCAAAAATTACATCTTGACTATACTTTGTGTCAAAAATAAATAAAAAATGAAAAGAAAATGAAAAAGAAAAAGAAAACCCTTACATGATCAGCAACATGGTATCAGTTTTTCCTCTTCAAAACTGGCATTGTAGATGAAGCACAAGTTTTAAGAAAAAAGAGGAGGAAATAGAGATTAAGATTTGGAAGATAAAGCAGCATCTTCTTCATCAACAGGAGGTTGTACTGTGGGGCTTGTGGAAGAAGTGCCTGGATTCTGACGGATGTATTTTTCAATAACCCTCTCTTTGTTTTTGTTCCACCAATCTTCAACTTGTTGCTCACCAAACCTTCTCTGTTACACATCCATAAACAAACATACAGATAAAAATAGGTTAAGATATATGAAAAGAAAAAATAAAAAATCATAGGCATTGAATGATATGGTCTTGTGACGTTCACTAAGGTATACCTTTTGATACTATGTAACCTTGCAAAATTCGTAATTGCATATGAACAAGAATATTATATGCAAAATGGTAGGTATATGTGAAACAATCTTTGATTTTAGAGGGGAATATGAGCAATTACAAAATTTTCAAGAATGTATATATATGGCGCTGAGGTTTTGCAAGAGTATAAATAAATAGTATTCAGATAGCTAGAGCATATCTTTGCTGTGGAATGTAAGTTGGAGCGTAACTAAAATGGACCCTTTTAAATATTTAGTTCCATCAGGAAACAAGAGTAACATATACTCCATGCTCAGATTGCTCCAAGGTTTCAGTTCCTCCATCATTGCCAGGCCTTGCTGGAGGCATCTTTGGTGACCTTAAGACATTTTCTGTGCTTTGATGAATGGGATTCTTCCTGGTACTAGTATCAGTGACTGGCTTGTTTTCAATCTTATGATCATAGACATAAGAAAATCCTTCACTAAGTGTATGCGAGTGAGCAACCTCGAAGGAATCCAATATAATTGAATAAGAGAATTCTTATGCTCAACTTTCATTGCTTTTCAAGAATGACTCCGTTTGGATATGAATGGCTTTTAGATTGTTACTGATGGAGCATCACTTCCTTAAATTTCAAAATCCCAAAAACAAAGGAAAAATATGTGAAGTTATTTCTCTCAACTGTGTGAATCAACTAAACCCATACAACACTAAGAGGTTGATCGAGCAAAAGAATATAAAGATGTGGTAATTCTCAAGTCTCAAATAATGGTGACAAATTTGTCAAAGGTATTCCTCTATAATCAGATCAACCAGTAGAAATAGATGAGAAAAACAAGCTGAGCTAGGGTTCTAGGATCAATTAAACTACAAAAAAATGTTGGGATGTGGACCACACATCATATAGGGATATAAGGATATATGGACACAAGTTGTGTAGACGTACACAAATAATATTTATAATTGTGTATATCTTATCATATTTAATTTTGAATGGACCCAATTGTGGTGATCTAATTAAAGTTTTAATAGAGTCCTAATTATCTAATTTTAAATGTGTGGATTTATATACTAATCATATGTTGTGTAGAATTCCTGGGGGCAAAATTGTCAAGTCTATGATGGGCAGACTTGTAATTAGCCCCATAAAGATTTCTTATAAATAGGGTGTGGTCCCTAACTGAGCACGCAACAATCTGAGATTCAGAATTAGGTTTTTCTCTTTTAAGAATTTAAGGATTTTTAAAGTTTAAATTTGAAATTTATGTAAAAAATAATGATGCGTGTCTAGCTCTTTAAACACATACATGACCCATATATGAAAGCGTGTAACACGGGTTGACCCGTTTAACCTGTTTAACCCACTTAATATGTAATTGGGTCGTATAACACGACACAACTCATTTAACCTTATTTTACACAAAATTCATGACAACAAACTTGAATTAAATCCAAATTATATTAGTTAATATATAAGATAATTACATATAAACAAATATCTAGTCTTCGTAATTATTATTAGAATAAATAATTTTCTTTTACCATTAACCAATTAAATAATTTATTTTAATCATCCTATTTAATTTATTTGGAAGATAGCAAATTTGTTTTAATTTTTTAAATTAATGATTTTATTTAAAATAATATCTACTGAGTAAAAGTGTCATGTCACTTTAATTACCATATTTAAATACTTTATTAACTATTTTATTTAATTAAATCTATGTTGGGGCAAAAATGTTATTTAACTTTAATTATTATAATGTAATAGGTATATTAAACAATTCTTGTTAATTATTATTTATTTTCATTATTATAATATTTAAAATACTCAATTTATGTTCAATATAATTATTTTAATTATTATAATTAGTTATTAAATTAATGATTATTATTTAATTGAATCTAACTAGGTGCAAAATTGTCATTTCACTATCAATAATTTATTTAATTAAATATTTACCAAGTAAAAGTGTCATTTCACTTTAATTACCATAATGAAATATTTTTATTAACTATTTTATTTAATTACATAGCTGCAAAAATGTCATTTCAGTTTAATTATTATAATGTAATACGTATATTAAATAATTCTTATTTAATATAAGTAAAAAACAGGATGCTTACATGTCCATCGGACAGTTTAGAAAGTGGCTGATTGTCAGTTGTTCGACTTTATTTAATCTCATAAATCTGGTAGGACGTTTGTTCCGTGGTACCCTAAAAGTCTTAGTAACTTGTTTGGTCGGTACCACTGCCTGTTCATCAATTGATGCCGTCTCCGGTATTGGTTTTGGGATGACAACTGACGCTTCATCAGTAGTGTCAGTTGATGGTTTCGCACCTGTCGACGGAGACGGTTTTGGATTCGGGGAGTCAGTGTGGATGTCCTCCACATTCGGTACTTCATTATGAGTTGGTGGGTTAGTGTCGATGTCCTCCACGTTTCCTAACTTCTCATCTGAAGAAGGGGGCAGATCATTTCTCAAGGATGTTAGTGATTCAATTGTAGAGACCACATCGACATTTTCGCCGACATTGACTGGTGGTACAGCGGGTGGAGATAGCTTCGCCGGTTCAGAGCAGGAAGGAAATGGACAAGATGACACCAGTCCAGAGTGGGAAGGGACAGGGGATGGTGGCGCGGGTCCGGAGGGGGAGGAGATTGGGGAAGATGGTGCGGGTCCGGAGGGCGAAGGGAGTTGGAATGAAGGATCGGGTGTGGAGGGGGAAGGGGGTGGGGATAGTGGCTTGGTTGCGGAGGAGCGAGGGAGTGGGGATGGCGCGGCAGGTGCAGATGGGGAAGCGGGTGGGGATTGCTTGGCTGGTTCGGAGAGGGAAGGGCGTGGGGATGGTGATGTGGGTCAGTCAGACGAAGTCGGTCCATTCCTATGAAGGTCGCTACCCTTAGACATCCATGCCCGCTTTCTGTGGCCCATATTCAATCAAATCCTCAACATAATCAAGATCAAGTTTTAGAGCACAAAAGAAATCATCATATAGTTCTCTAATGAAAAAACCATTCAATATAACAATGAAAAAATATTAATAGCCGTGCTGACAAAAAATCCTATCAAAACATGAAGAATCACTCACATAACAAGATTGTTGGAACTAGATTCACTGAAAAATGAGAAGAAAAGAAAAACAAGTGTTTGATGAAATGCCCAGTAAAAACTTAAGTGTTTGTAGAAATGCCAGAGGGTCTTGTTTACTGGGTTTTCTTGGTCAAGCACTAAGAAAGAGTCTTCTTTTTAACGGGTAATTATCTTGGTTGAGCACTAACCTTTGGGAATATTTCAATTTGAGCACCAACATTCACCGGAAAACCAAAAAAGAAATATTTACTAAACTATCTTCTATAATAATTATACTATAAAATATGACCCACAATTATTTCATTCATCTTTTTAAATATTTGCATTATATATTTCATTAAAATATATATATTTAATAAATCTTAAATATAATTAATAAAATAATTCACTAATATATTTAAAATTTATATTTAAAATAAATATTTAAAATAATAAAAATATGTGAATAATAATAAATGATTATATCATGATTAATAAAAGTTAATTAAATAAACATTTTTTATTGGAGATACTAACCCCGACAACGGGGTTAGTAACACCCGATCTAGGTGTTACAAACCCCTCCTCCAAGATTTTTTATTTTTTATTAACCCCAGCATTGGGGTAATTAACCTCCCTTTAGATTTTTTTTTTTTTTAAAATTTTGATGTGTTTTTTCATACAGTGTGATGATTATAATTTTTTATCTCAAAATAAAATTATCTTAATTATGGTTATTTGGAATTTAATTTTTAAATATGGTATTAAATAATTAGTAGTAATTACGGTGGGGATTTGATAATTAGCACAAAGCAAAAAGAAATATTTACTAAACTATCATCTATAATAATTATACTATAAAATATGACCCACAATCATTTCATTCATCTTTTTATTTATTTGCATTATATATTTCATTAAAACATATTTATTTAATAAAATCTTAAATGTAATTAATACAATAATTAACTAATATATTTAAAATTTATATTTTCAAAATAAATATTTAAAATAATAAAAATATGTGAATAGTAATAAATTATTATATCATAATTAATAAAAGTAATTAAACAATACATTTTTATTGGAGATACTAACACCGACATCAGGGTCAGTAACCACGATCCCGGGGTTACAAACCCCTCTTCCAACATTTTTTATTTTTTTTTATGTTTTATATTTTTTTAACCCCCAGCATCATGGTAATTAACCTCCCTTTAGATTTTTTTATTTTTAAAATTTTTATGTGTTTTTTCATACAATGTGATGATTATAATTTTTATCTCAAAATAAAATTATCTTAATTATGGTGATTTACAAATTAATTTTTAAATAGAGTATTAAATAATTAGTAGTAATTATGATGGGGATTTGGTAATTTGCACGACATGGAAGGACTAATTAGACACATTGATACTAGATCCCATTTCATTGGGGGACTGATTAGTGAAAGAGTTATCCAATTGATACATTGCAATACAGACAATCAAACTACTGATGTGCTTACAAAGGCCCTACCAGTTGACAAGCATGAGAAATTTAGAGATACGATGGGTGTGAAGGTCTTCTGAGTAAGGGAGTGTGTTAAAGTTATAGAAGAATACTCTGAAGACTCTCTGGACAATAAGAAGAGGTTGTTGTCAAGTTTTCCCGTACGTTCATGTGTTGTGCCCAATAGGTTAATTTTTGACTAGGTCTCTACTGTCACACCCACCCCTTCTACCGAGGTAAATATGGCACCCATCAGTTAAAAATTTTTTTTTAACTGGAAACTGATGTCCTCAAAAACCAAATCAGACTTACAAATCACAATTTATATTTTTACACCAACTACAGGTTCAAATACATAAATATAACAAATATAATTACTCTAATTTGCGGGTACAACCGCTACAAGATCACGACATCAATAAATAGGAAGAAAAAAAGGACCCACTGCAGTCTTGGACTCAACCTTGCCTAGCTCTAAACTCGATAAGGCAATCTAGGGTCCTGCTCCTGCAGCTACAGCACATTTAGTTGGTCAATAGTGGCTCAATAATTTTAAATAAGTAAATGTAGTGTACATAAAGCATATAAAGATCAATTTTAACAAATAATTTCAAAACTCTCACAAAGACCAAAATTTTGGTAAAATACAACTTTAAAGAGCTTTTGAAACTTAATTTCATCACAAATCAACATTAAAATCAATTTTTCCAAAAATCCAAATTATTGTGAGAGACTGCTCTCCTAAGAGTGACAGCTGGGCTTCACCCCTCATCACAATTCAAAATAACAAGTAATATAAAAACAATCCTCAAATCCATAGCCCGAAAACTCCCCCCGACTTAGCCGTCATCACGACTAGGTTGGGAGCCGCCAAGGTCTTCATAACCTTGACGTTGGTCCATCGGTCCCATGTGGTGACCCCGGGATCCCGATGTATCATCCAATCAGGGCTCTACGCTCCCACCTGATCTGGACAAATCAACACTCAGGTCCACCACGCCACCTCTAAAGGCTGGCCCGTGGGAACCCACTACTGCAGTAGTCGGGCCTTAGCCCGCCGTCACCATCCAAACCATCATATAGACATAGCAATAATACAATCGGTATAAATCATATCACAAGATCCTTATCCAGGACTAGCATTCACATCTCGGAAATAAACATTATTTTCCACAAAGCCAATGCCAAAAGTATAACAATACATAAACCAGTAAAGTCCAGATCCATAATACCATTTCTATACTAGGAATGAAAACAAATTCCACAAACAATGCCGATAAAACATTTTAATATGCTCATATGGTTTCACAAATCATTCCAAATCAAAGCATGTAACCATCAAAAATAAACACATGAACTAAATAATTAAATCATATTACGTGTATTTCACTATTTGAAAATACATATAATTATACAAAATCATGTATATCAATACGATCATCATGGCAAATCAACGGCAAATAAATAAAAATAAATATAAGTATATTTCAACAGTATAAGCAATTAAACATAATAAAATAAAATAATTAAACCATCATTTCCAAAATACTAGCCATTAAATAATTATTTCAAAATAATAACAATAATTATCCAATAATTTAAATAATAGCCACTATCAACTCACCTGATTTCCCTTAGGTTTCTTGCTAGACCTGGAACTCCCTCCCAAGACTGAACAACACCTAACAATATATCATAATAAAAATAAATATAAATATCACAATTAAACCCAAAAAAAATACAATAAACCAATATCTGACTCTCTAATTGACCCACTCACTCCAATCGGTTAAATATTTGGCCCACTCACTAGGTTTGGTTGCCTAAGTCCAATTCCAACAATAATCCATTTGCTTATGTTACCAAATGGATTAAATCCATCTATTGCCAACCCAAGACGGACATTTCGATAATCTTCTGCAAACCATGGGAACTCCTCATCTAAGTGCTTCCAAGCCTTTGAATCAGCTGGATGTTGCATGATAGTATCATTATTAACGCGTTTTTCTTTATGCCATCTCATATCAGTAGCAGTCTTCTTTGACATAAATAATCTCTGCAACCTTGGTATGACCGGAAAATATCTCAACACTTTGTGGGGAATTTTCTTCCCTTTTCCATCATTGATTTTCCATCTTGTTGTGCCACAAATAAGACAATCTTCCCGATCTGCAGTGTCTTTCCAGTACAATGTACAATCATATTTGCATGCATGAATAGATGTATACCCTAAACCCAAGTCTCGCAATAAATTTTTTGCATCATAATACGACCTAGGTAGTGTATTGGCTTCAGGCAAAGCAACTTTCAACAATTCAAGTAACATGTCAAATAATTTATTGCCCCATTTATTATAAACTTTTAAATGGAGCAACTTCACAATAAATGACAATTGTGAAAATTGGGAGCATTCAGGGTAAAGGCGTTGTTGAGCTTCTTTTAATAGTTTCCCAAATGCATCCTCTGTTATTATGTGGTTGACAAAAACACCGTTGTCAGTTGTACTCTCCAAATTATTAATAAAATTACCAAAATCATCTAACATGTCATTGATACCATCATCTTCTTCCCTATCATTGTAAGACATATCACTGGCATCAAAATCATTTTCATTCTCACCACCATGTCTTCCATATGTATAGTTAGATGGCTCTCCATGATGAATCCATATCGTGTAGAATGTATCAATCCCTCTGAGCAATAAATGCTCATACACTTGACCTTGGTTTTTTTTATACACATTCAAGCAATCTATACATGGGCATTGAATATCACAGTGACTACCCAATTTCTCTTCCACAAATTTCATAAAACTTTTCACTCCTTCGACATATTGAGATGACCATTTTCTAGCATGCATCCAACTCTTATCCATGTTTCTATAGATTAAAAAAATAATTCATTTCAAAAAATATATATAATTAATAAACAAAAGAAAAATGAGACACTCACATGTATTTTCAACTATAAGATCATAAATTAAAATGTTAGTGCCTCCCAAAACAATTACAAAAATAATGTGATGCTTAACTAAACAAACAATGAGAATATGAAAAAAAAAATTATACTATATATATATATATATATACATAATTCACAAATAAAAACACTTGGGAAAAAAATTTATGAAAATCACAAATAAAAAATTTATGTATAAGGTTAAAAAATTTCAGTCATTATTTTCTAAAAAGAGAAAAGAAAGTTTATGAAAATATAATTGATTTACTCCAAAAGTTAATGAGAAAATAGTTTGAAATGGAAAAAAATTGAAAAAAAAAAAGTTAGAAATAATAAAATGGGTGATTTTGATTATTTATTTATTTACTCAATTTTGGATAAGAACATTATAACAAGAAAGTTTCTAGCCTCTGTCTTCACTTTTGACTTGTCAACATTAGTCTTCAAATTCTTTGAGCAACATAGACTTAGTTTGGGTTTCACTGAAGAAAAATCATTTATGGTTTATTAACATATACCAACGTGCAAACCATTGCAATCAATAATTAATTAATTGTGTTTTAATGCAAAATTAACATGCTCTATTTATACTTTTATTGGAGATTTAATGCAGTGAAGAAAACTAACCTTGGAATGGAAAAGAGGATGCTCTGCACAAAGGGAGCTTAAATGTAACAAACCTCTTGATGATACAAAGTAAACAAATCTCTGTGAAAAATCTCACTTGATGGTTCCTGATATCCAAATATCACAAGTCTAATGAATTTTGAGCTTAAAACTCAATGATGTGATGATTTCTTCTACAATAGATGTAGCTTATTTTAACGCATCTATCAAAAGCTTGAACAATCCATCAAAAGTTTGAATCAAGAGATCTATGAATAACAACATTGAATTAAGACTAGTATATTTTCAAACTCAACATCACAGTAAAAGGGTACATCATAAGTTAAACATATTCCAATGTCTCTATTGCATTCACATGGAAAAACACATGGTGTCCAATACTAAATATGCTTGGGCTGGACTATTATTAGGTAAACCAAACAGTAATCCCAATTCCAATCTCAGTCAATGTCACACTAATCAATTAAGCAAACTTATCATATTACTCAAAGGAAAATGACAGATATGAAGATTTGCAAGATTTTAGAATAGAAAATGGCTATGTTAACTATATGTACATATAAAATCATTGTTAGATAACACATCAACCAATACTGAAATATTAAAATACTAGTATAAACTAGAGAATTAAAAAAATTTAATATGTGAGCATTTCTCTATTCTAACTAATGATTAATGGAAAAGACATTCTTGAGAATTCAAACTCCAACATAGTCTATAAAACTCCCAATGATTTGAAAGCATGGGAAAACAGGTGACAAATTTGTCTCATCTAAACTCATGCACATACGAATTTCATATGTTTGGAATTCTCATTGATAAGGTCCATTGCTTTAAATGCTTCTATTCACGCATGCATGCATTGATGCTCAATTTCTCTTTGCTCATAAATAAGTATTCATTTATTTCTCTTTCTACAGTGAGAGAGAGTGGGAGTGAGAGAAAGAGAGATGCATTGTTTCATTGATTCACACAAGGCCTCCTCCTTAACTAAATCAAAAAGCTTTTAATGTAATGAATTGTGGTCCTCATAGAGATATAGAGATAGAAGAGAACTAAAAGGCTTCAAGATTATTATTAAAGAACTAGGGTCCACATTATAGCATCTATGTTACTTGACAGAAGCATGTGGAAGACAACTGGAAGTATCTTATACTATCACAAACAAAGGACATAAAAATATATAATCAGCCAAGCTTAGCACGGACAAGACCCTGCACTTAGACTTTTGACTAAAACATGTAAATAATCAAGAACAATGCCAACATGGAAGACCATACCTATCACTTCCACTAAAGTAATCTAATAAACCAAGCAACAAAATAAACTTGAGAAGTGGGACCTCATTAGCATCAACAAAATAGGATTAAAATGAGAAGCATTGCATACCTAAGCAAACAATTAAAATCAGCATAAAAGAGATGAAATCGGAATTGGTTACTGCAGCCAAGAGCTTCCCATGCCAAGCAAACTCCAAAACCTAAAGAAACCCTAAAAGAGATGAAATCAAATCTGATTTTGGGGTAAAACAAAAAAGATATTCATAAATGTAGCCACTCACTAGTAAGTGATGTAATGATAAAATCCTTGGAGAGCAAAAGGAGCACAAAGGGATGAGAGATTGAAAACCTTTGAAGAGCAAAATGAGTACAATAGGGATGAGAGATTGAAAACCCTAGATTTTGGAGAACAATGAGCAAGAGAAGAACAAATATCTAAAGAGGGCCAAAATTTAAAAAAGGAAATTTATTTATTTTAACTTTTTATACATTATTTTTTTAAGTGAAATAAGACTTTTTATATTATTTGGAACAGCATAATATAAATAATTTGGATATATATTTTTGCTATTTGTTAGATTTAATTTTTTTTTTAAAAAAAAAGATATGAATTCTTTAAAAACTAGATCATGGGCATGCAACTTTATTTAAATATTTTAGTATAGTTTATAAATTTATATTATATTAAACTATTTTTTAATTATAATATTAAATTATTGATTGATATAATTATATTTAATTCAATATAGCATATTACAAAAATAAATGTCAAAATTTATAATAAATTAGGTTGTTATAAATTTAGAATAATGAAAATGAAAATTTTGAAAAGCATAAAAATATATTAATGATGATGAGGTTGTTCAACATATAACAAACATCTTTTCATTATAATATTAACTCATGGTGTTACTGGATCTATTCTTTAGTATACCTTATGATGATGATGATGTGTATACCTTATTATTATTATTATTATTATTATTATTAATGCCCAATAGATTTCTCTTGGTTCCAGATAAGTTCATATACACCCAACTCTACCCATTGGTTTGTTAGGTAGGACTTTTATATATATATATATATATTTATGTTTAACCACATTATATGTTTGATTGGATATTTAACATTTCTTATAATTTATTATTATCATTTAAGGTTGCAATAAACTTTGATTTAATGAATACGATGTTAACCTTTTCTCAATATATTGTTGGGATTGTCAAATTGTTCATTCAATTTTTATTTTAATGTTTCTATAATTGGTTGGCCATCTTCCACATGTCATGTTGATTTAATACTAATTATTTGTAGAATTAAATGTGTATAAAAAATACTTAAAAATTAATGTACATGAAATTATAATATCTTTTCTCTACGATATATTTCGTAGTAAAATGTGTTTTTATTTACTTACACAAAACTAATTGTAGCTACTAAAAATCATTTGTAGCCCATGATTTTTCCCAGCGAATGGCAAAATACTTTTGGCGCCTTATAATGTTTATTTTTTTCCCTACGAAAAACTAAAAAAATCGTAGATGATGGAACATGCTTGTACTTACAGCTTACGTGTGTAGATGAAAACAAAATTATTACCTACGTTTTAAAATTCGTGGTCAAAATTAGAATCACTTTTCTCTACAATATATTTCATAGAACGAAGGGTTTTTCTTTACTTACAAAATATAATTGTAGCTACTAAAAATCATTCATTGCCCATTATCTTTCCGCGAATTGGAAATATTTGGCGCCTCATAACATTTATTTTGCCCTACGAAATCTACAAATCGTAGATACTAGAATATACTTGTACCTATGGTTTCATGCGTAGATGAAAGCAAAACTATTACCTATGTTTCAAAATTCGTGGCCAAAATTATAATATCTTTTGGCTATGGTATATTTCATAGATAAAAGTGTTTTGTTTTATCTACAAAAATTAATTGTAGCTACTAAAAGTCATTCGTAGGCCATGATCTTCCCGCGGATGGAAAATATTTGGCGCCTCATAATGTATATTTTGCCCTACAAAATATATAAATCGTAGATAATGGTACATATTTATCTACAAAAGTTACTGCGTAGCGAACAATAACATAGAGAATACCCAAATTTCTTGTAGTGCCTTATGAGAGTTCGTTCGATTCTCGGCTGAAGATACCATGGCCGATAGAGCTCTTCACCAAGAAAGGGGTGAAAATGAAATGTGGCTTGTGTGGAGCAGTAGGGCATAACAGAAGATACCATGGCAATGGGGTAAGTTTGTTACTTTAAATTTAATTATTCCTAAAAAACTGCAAGTTTGTCAGTTTAAATTTTAATGCGGAACTCCACAAACTTATTTATTGTAATGGTATGGTAATTAGGCAAATGCAAGATCAGTTGAGCTACAACAAAGCCAACAAGGTGGTGATTTGCATATTGAAATACACTGCCAAAGGGGTGAACATGTATTGTGCTGAGATATGAGATTATGAAAATATATTATATTGATTAAATTCTGTTAGACATTATGTTCTTCTTTTTTTAACAGGGCAACCAAAATTATTTCAATTCAAATGTCAGTGACCAAAGACAAATGCAGGATGAACAGGTATTGTACTTAGATATGAGATTATGGAAATATATTACATTGATTAAATTCTATTAAACATTGTGTTCTTTTTTTTTAACAGGAAACCAAAATTATTTCAATTCAAATGTCAGTGACTAAAGACAGATGCAGGGTGATACACTGGCAAACTTACTAGCACAACAAAGGCAAACGAATACTAATGCACTTGTTGACATCTAAGTGCAACAAAACCTAGAGGTATGGTGGTTGTTTAACCAATAAAATAAAACTTTATATTAACTTTATGTGTTTATGATCATTGCATAACAGTAGACCTTGGAAAAAAAAATTTAAATCTATGTGGTGCACTAATTAAATTATAGGGAATTGAGGAACAAGGGCAACCAAATTGTGGTGCATCTGTTAACATCACAAGCAAGACATTCATACATGTATTTGTGCTTACCCTAAAGAAGAATTAAGGTGCACAAGTCCAAACAATGTCATCTCAACCCATTACATATTCAAATCAATTGACAATTTCTTTTTGGTTGCTTTTCTCACTATACAGGGTATTCAAGAAAGAGGAAAGTCAGTTGGTGATGTGTCTTCTACAATCAGAGATCAAACAATACAACAGTTAAAATAAAACTATTCACTATATGGATAATTAGAAGAAGGGCCAACCATACACTTGCTTCAATTATTTTCCAAATAATGTAGGTATTTCACACACCTAATGAGACTTTTCCTACTGGATGTGAGACTATGGTGAAGAGGAATAAACTCGGCATTAGAAGTGGGGCCACTTACACCACCAAACAAGGAGCTGAAGAAAGCTTAGCTTGGAGGCAGCCTGTATCGAAAACTGGCAGGACAAGGTAAAAAACCTGATGAGAAGCTCAAGGAGGGAAATGCCACCAAAAAAAGAAAAGCTTGGCTTCCACCAGGTATTGGGGCTCCAGCAACTAGTGGTGCCACACGAGGAAGACAAAACTGAAGACATTGAAGCGTCCACTATTTTTGTTGTTTATAGTTTTGTTGAGGGAGTCTTATTCAGTGTTCATTTTGTGTGTATTGCACAGGTAAACATGTATTGAATGTGTTACTCTCTCATTTTTGTATGTAAATGTCTACAGTTCTGGATGTAACTCAATTTTTTGTTGTTTACAATACTGCATTATATGTACTCAATTTTTTGTCTTAAATGGAAGGAAGTTTTTTTGTAGTTAAGTTTTTGCACTTTGCTTTCTCTCCAGGTTATACACAGATACTTAAATCAGACTTTGCTATCTCTCCAGGTTATACACAGATACTTAAATTGGACTTTGCTTTCTCTCCAGGTTGTATTGTATTGCTTTGTTCACAAATAGATGTAGGTCGTCTAATGACCACAGCTCATTCAACTCATTCCCTTCTCATCTTTTCTTCTATAAATGCAATAAAAGAAAGATAGAAGGTTCAGAGTCAATTCTCTATGTTAACCTTTGTTTCTACTAAATTAATTTTTTCATGTAAATAAATTTTTTACCTAATTTTGTATTACATACTTTCATAGTAGGAATTCTAAATGGATTAAATAATAGCATTAGTGTCACACCCACCCCTCCTACCGAGGTAAATGTGGCACCCATCAGCTTAAAAAAATTCCTTTTTAACTCGAAACTCGACACCTCTCGGAAACCAAATCGACTTACAAATTACAATTTATAACTTTACACCAACCTGCAGGATTCAAATACATAAATACAACAAATATATTAACTCAAATTTGCAGGGTACAACCGCTACAAGATCACGATACCAACAAATATAAAGAAAAGTATGGGACCCATCTGCGGTCTTGGACTTAACCCCCGACTAGCTCTAAACTTGAACATGCAATCTAGGGTCTTGCTCCTCGAGCTATACAGACATTCAGTTGGGCTCAGAGTGCTTTAATAATTTCAAATACTCAAATACAAGTATATATAAAATATATAAATACCAACTTCTCAAATAATTTTCCAACTTTTCCAAAAATACTGAATTTTAGCAAAAATACATTTTTAAAGAACTTTTGAAACATAAATTCATCACAAATCAATATCAAATCAATTTTCTAAGAAAATCCAAATTGTCGTGAGAGATCGCCTCCCTAAGAGCGACTGTACCGGGCTCGCCCTCATCACAACCCAAAATAACAAGTAATATAAAAAATCCATTCTCAATTCCACGAACTGAAAAACTCTCCCCACTTGCCAGCCGCGACTAGGTTTGGGAGCCGCCAAGGTCTTCATAACCTCGACGTCTGGCCCACCCGGTCCCGTGCGTGACTCGGGATCCCGATGTGATCATCCAATCGAGGCTCTACGCTCCCACCGATCCGACAAATCAACACTCGAGTCCACTCACGCCACCTCTAAAGGGCCCGTCGGGGGACCCACTACTCGCATGTAGTCGGGCCTTAGCCCGTCACCATCCAAACCAACATGTAAATGTAGCAATACTACAATCAGTATAAATCACATCATCATGGTCCTTATCCGGGACAAGCATTCACATCACGAAAAATAAACATCATTTCCACAAAAGCCAATGTCAAAAAGTATAACAATGCATAAAACCAAGAAAAATCCGGATTCATGATACTGCTTTCTATTCCGTGAATGAAAACCAATTCCACAAATATTGTTGGTAAAACATTTTAAAATGCTTCACATGATTTCACAAATCATTCCAAATCAAAAGCATATATAACCATAGAAATAAATACATGAAGTGAATAATTAAATCACATATACATGTATTTTCACTATTCATAAACACTGATAATTATACTGAAAACCGATGTATCAATACGATTGTCGGGAACATCAACAGACAAGTAAATATACGTATACCTCAACATTATACGCTAATTAAACATGATAAAAAGAAATACTTAAACAATTATTTTCAAAAATACTAGCTCATTAAATAATTATTTCAAAATAATAATAATTAATCAATTATTTAAAAATAATAGCCACTACCAACTCACTCGTGTCCTTGGGTTCCTTCCTAGACTCGAAACTCCCTCCCAAGATCGAATAACACCTAACAAGTAATAATATAATAAAAATAAATATCACATTTAAAACCCAAAATAAAAATACTAATAAACAACAATAGACTCTATCGACCCACTCACTCCAATCGGTTAAAACCCGACCTCGCATTATCCAACCCGGCTTTCAATCGCACTTAAACCAACTCAATTTAGACTAAACACGCTTAAACCAATCTGAACCAATCTCAATTCCATCGAACCAAGTCTCAATCTGACCGAACCAAGCTTAATCAGATCGAACCAAACTCAATCAAACCGAACCAGCTGAACCAACTCAATTCTTATTCAAAATCCATCGAACCAACTTTGGTTTCAGACTCAAAACCCTCAAACCCCCAAATCAATCGAACCCAAACCCTAAACCATCTCAACTCGATTTGATCAGCCCCAACTTAACCAAATCAATTCAACTCAACCAAATCAATTTCAACTTGGTTTGATCCAACCAAATCAATTTTGGTTAAACCCAACAAATCAATTCAACCATCTTCATTAACACCTTAATCATCATCATCATCAACTTAATTAATCAAACCAAACCCCTAATCTCGGTCATACGATAGAATCTGCTGATGAATTCTAGAACCTCATCTCCATTTCAAGCGATTTTCAACTCGAATACGAGGTTTTCTCAAAAACAATTTCATACACTCATCATCTACAGATAATTAAACATGCTTTTTCAACCCAAATAAATCATTTTTTTCTTCATCAAATCCACCAAATACATACACACATACATTCAAGTATACCAATAAATAATTCATCACAATACTTTACCAAACAATACTTCATCCTATTCTCCTCCATCGTGACAAAGCTCCATCACTCCCATTTTTTTTCTCTTTGTTTTAACTCACGGCTTTCATCGTAGCAGGGAAAAGAATGAGAGGAGATGAAGAAGCATGAACACTCAAGAGTCTAGATTTTTTTTCTCCCAATGAAGTTTTCAGCCAAAATTTACATTTAGTCCCTCAAAACTTAACTTCTTACAAGTCAGTCCCTGCAAAACTCACAAATGGTCCCTGAATTATGAAATAGTATTCTCAAAAAGGTCCTTGAAACTATCAAATGGTCCCTGAAGTATAACACAATATTTCAAAAAGGTCCCTACCGCCTTACCTTTCAGTCCTTGGTTTCCAGAAATATTTTATATCAATCCTTTTTCTATTACTCTTTAACCCAAAATCTTTTAAAAACTTTTACACTTAAGTCCTTGTTCTGTCCACTTGGGGTTTCTCAACAAGATTACTCTGTAGAAAATTCTTACTGCAACTGTAGTAATACCCTGAATATATTTTCCAACAGATATGTAAAGGTTCAGGGTATTACAATTAGAGATATGAATGGATCAAAGATCAACATTTCGGATAAGAAAATCATTGATTTATGGATAATCACTTGAAAATCAAAGACAAATACAAGTCAGAAAAATTTCATCAGAAAATTCACCTTTTGTCAAACTTATAAGTGAGATAAATTCGTATCAAATGCATATAAAAAACAAAAAAGTAAAAATTAGGGCAACACTAGCTTATGTGCTCCATAGCTTCTCCGGCCTAGAGACCTTCTCCACATTAGGGTAATGCTGAGGAGGAAGAAGACATGGATCCATATATGTTGGCATGCTCCCATAGCGTCATTGGCCTCAAGAGCTTCTCTGCATTCGGCTAACGTTGAGGAAGAAGAAGACATATAAGAATCCAACTATGCTGACATGGAATCATTTAATCTATGTGGCAAGGCCGGCTGAGTTGGACTCTATACCTAAGATGATGAGGTGTCCAGTATTTGTTGACTGTGTTTTTCAAGAAGCCACGTCAGATAGTTGAATCGCGTTACTCGCGAGTAACCTGCCGGAGAAACAAAATTAAAGATGAGTAACCTTTTTGATGTAAATTGAAGTTAGATTACCGAAATGAAACAAAGACAAAGTTGAGTGACCTTTGAAAAAATTACTCCGTCTAAAAACAGTAATCTTTCTTGATGATGTCGGTCGATTAGGACAAAATTCTCTCTCCTAGACACCGTACATGTACCTTTGGATGCATACGGTTCAAAAAAATTGCGAAAAAAGAATCAATGTGTCGATCTAGTTCCGCTTTTTTTCTCTTTTTGTAAAAGGTTTAAAGTGAGGATTTGTCTTTCTTAAAAAAAGGGTTTATGGACCCCGCCCTATACTATATATAAAAATATAAAAACTATAAAATAAGAAAAAAGAATTTACTGAACTTATTACACTAACCTCTCATTGATATATTGTTTCATCACGATTTAAATCACAATGTCGTTTTCAAGATTATATGAGGCTTATTTTAGAAGTATGATTAAGATTATATTCGTTGAAGGGTAAATACTTGTCATTTGGAAGGAGACTGATACTTCTAAACTTATTATTATCTGCAATAATAACCTTCTAGGTGATGGAGTTGCCCAAAATGGGTTAATGATTGATTAGGTTCAAAGGGACACCGGCATCAGCCTTATTCTTAGTTACTCGGTGGTACTAACTTCTTGTTTGGCAACACATTGGTTGGTGTTATGAATATCAAGGACTTAATAATGACTATTAGGCAAATGGTGATGAAAGATCATTTTTGACTTCCAATGGTATTGGTCCCTAATCATCCAATTTAATTCCTCTTAAAATAAATCCACTTAGAATCTCCAGCTCAGTCACATATTTTTTTGAAATCTACGTTAAGGGTTTAGGAGTTAAAGGTTTAGTGTTTAGGGGTCAGGAGTCAATATATCCCATAAAAAAAAATATTAATTAATTACTTTTATTAATTATGATATAATAATTTATTATTACTCACATATTTTTATTATTTTAAAATTTTTTTTTGAAATATAATTTTTAAATATGTTAGTTTATTAGTTAATTATTTATTAATTGTATTTAATATTTTATTAAATAAATATATTTTAATGAAATATATAATGTAAATAATTAAAAAGATGAATGAAATTATTGTGAGTCATATTGTATAATATAATTATTATTGAAGATAGTTTAAGACCTATTTACTAAACCTCTATCACCAGAGAAGCATGTGGCCATGAGAAGAATGATTGGAGTAATCACACTTCACACAGCATGGGGCATATATATATATACCTTTACCTCTGCTTGTACAAAACAATATATATATATATATATTGGAAAGGATGCATGATGTTATACAGAAGAAAATGAATCCGCCATATATTATATATCCACGGGACCATGGCACACCTTGGATCGAATCTTCGCATGACCAGCAAGCATGCGTGTTGATTCATAATTAAATGAAAACTAACCATCATGTCACTGGCCTTTTGAATTTGCATGCATGCATGAAATGGCTTCCTTCCTCGCTCCTAAATGCCCTCCTTTCTTTCTTTGTTTTGGAAGAACTTCTCAACCGAGAAGCTGAATTTATTGAAAAATAAATAAAAACTAAGCAAACTAAAGACCATCTAACAAAGCTGAAAGGTAAAAGTACATATAAACATAACAATCAGTAGAAAGTATATCCATGGCTATTAAACGAACGCATAACCCATTGAGGAAGGTCCCGGCCACAGAGGAGTAGGTTGAGATGCCAATGACGAAATCCCAATGAGGCGAGATTGATGGCGGGGCTAATCCAGGAAAGGGGAATAACCTGGATGCTCGGGCTTTGCCACATATCCAGAAGAAATTTCAAATTGTTGATCTGATGATGAAAGCGCCAAGAAAGCATGGGATCAGGGCACTGAATAGTATCCAGAACGCTATGATGAGCACAAAATATTCGTTTGATTGCAAAATGGTGTTCAAGAGCGATTTGCAATGCAACTTCGATAGCGAAAATCTCATCGGAAGAGTTAACATTCATAGGCTATGAAAGACACCCTGCAAGAGAAACAAAGTTGTTAGCATTAGTGATGAAGAAACCCGATGGGTCTCACCTAAAGGTTATGATTAGATGTTGTATGGGTGAGAAGGAATGGTCCATCAGCATTGGAAAAGTTATACATAATAAATTTTTTGCCGATAGAAGAAGTGGGGCTGTTAACAAATTCTTGGACATGAGCAATGGCTTTGATCACTACAACTGAAAGATTTGGTTGAGTATTTTTAAAGATAAAATTACAGCGACAAAGCCATATGAACCAAGCACCAACTGCAATAAATGCTAGAGTATATTTAGAATTCTGATGAGCAGTGATCCAGGCGCCTGTATGAAAGTCATCTTGAAAAGATATATCCAAATTAGCCCAGAGGTTAATTTGATTCCAAACATACTGTGTCCTGGCACAGTTGTTGAATAAATGATTGATTGTTTCTTGGTGAAGACCACAGAAAATACAAGGCCGATCAGGACCAAGATTTAAATTATGAAGAAAGGTAAATGTGGAAAGATGACCTTTAATGCACATCCATATAAATCTTGAAATTTTATTACTTCTTTGACGTCCTGGTGCCATATTTCTGCAATAATTAAAAAAAATGAACACATTAAAATAATTAAAAAAATAAGCTCGTAATCATCATAACATATTCGTAAAAGGTATCATTAACATATTCATGCAACTTTAAGCAACATAAACAAAATGCAATTAAAAATATGTGTGCCAAATTTGTACATTAAATCTTACACAAATAAAAAGCTTATGCAAATACGTGAACTAATCATCACAGTCATCATTAATATCATCGTCATTATGGTCATCATCACTACAATATTCAAGTAATGTATCATCATAATCATCTTCATCACTAAATGCATCCACATTGTTGCCATGACCATTTCTATTATTGAAGAGGTAATTAGATACATCATTTTCATCCACAATGTTAGGATCAACATCTTCTCTGTAGAAGGATATAACTTGATCATCAATGTTTATTGCTTGTACTCCAATTCCATGAGCCTCATTTTCTTGGTAGACAAAATTGCCGGAATTCTCATTTTGATCAATGTCCGTCCTCTGAACTTCCATTTCTTCCACATCAAAAATATGTCGATGGTGAAATTTTTTAACAACTCGCCAATCTTTGCCCAATTTAGTATCATTTAGATAGAAAACTTGTTGACCTTGGCAAGCTAGGATGAAAGGATCATTCTCATACCAAGTTCCTCCAACATTAATGCTTGTAAACATACCATCTTTCTTGACACCCTTTTGTTTATAACCAAGATTAAACCATTTGCATTTAAAAAGTACAACTTGCCGCCCTCGCACATAGTCCAACTCAATAATTTCTGATATGACACCATAAAAATCAATGATATCTTCCTTGTGATTTCCCTCGACCATAATTCCACTATTTTGACTTCGAATACGGCTATCTCGAGCATTCGTATGGAATCTCACTCCATTGACAATGCAACCTGTATACTTCTTACAACACATGTTTGGTCCACATGCTAAAGAATATAATGCCTCTGTTGCTTGTGAGTTTTCACAATTGTGCAATAGAATCATCTACGAAAAATAAACAAAAAAAAAAAAAGATTAGAAAAAATTAACTACTTGATTAGAATATAATTTAGTATTACGTGGCAACATATAACATGATAACAAGTACTTACACGTCTTCTAAACCAGTTCACAAAAGAATCTTTATGCCTTTGTTCAATATTCATTTCACTACCATGTCTAAGCTCCTCTTTATGCTCTATAACAAATGAATCAATTTCCTCACAATTCTTGAGTATGTACCAATGAGCCATATCAATCTCCATTTTATCCAACTCAACATATTTTCCAGCTCCAAGCAATCTCAACCTTTGTGAGAAGACAGATAAGCCACCTTCTTGATTTGAATCCATGTTACGCTCATCCTTATTGAATTTTGTTTCAACTCCATGCAAATACATTGAACAAAAAGTTAAGCACTCATTAGCAATATATGCCTCTGCAATTGAACCTTCTGGTCGAGCTCGATTTCTCACATATCGTTTAAGAGTAGCCAAGAATCTGAAAAAAAATAAAATAAAATGAATATGATAGAAGTAATTCAATAACTTAATGAAGTGATTGCAAAAATTGTACCTCTCAATAGGATACATCCATCGAAACTGAACTGGGCCACAAAGCTTTGTTTCATAAGGCAAGTGAATAGCTAAATGCACCATTAAGTCAAAAAATGCTGGTGGAAAAATGCTTTCCAATTTACATAAAATTAAGACAATATCTTGTTCCATTTTGTCAAGTTCATCCAGCCTCAAAGTCTTACAACATAATTGCATAAAAAATCTCCTATTTCAGCCACTGCAGTTACAACCTCTTTACTACGCTCTGAAGCTAGCACTCGAATTCCAAGAGGAAGCAATCTTTGGATCAAAACATGACAATCATGGCTCTTCAATCCTGATATTTTCCCATCATGCACATTTACGCACCGAGAAATATTAGAAGCATAGCCATCAGGAAATTTTACTGTCTTTAGGAATTCACAAAAGAGAAGTTTCTCCTTCTTTGACATTGTATAAAATGCTTTTGGTAATACATAAGAACCAGAATCTGTCTTCTTCAAATGCAAATCTTTTCTGATTTTCATGTCTTCCAAGTCCAATCTAGCTTTAAAAGTATCTTTTGTTTTGCCTACAATACCCAGGACTGTACCTAAGATGTTTTCACATATGTTTTTCTCAATATGCATCACATGAAGGTTATGTCTTAAAAGCAAATGCTTCCAATAAGGTAATTCAAAAAATATACTCTTTTTTGTCCAATTTAACTCACTTAAGCTTCGTTTCCTCTTTTTGTTTCCTGGGTATTTCCCTGGTATGGTATCTTGTAGTTCCTCTAATTGATGCAAGATATCATCCCCTGATAATGCAATAGGGCATCCTTCATTATTCGGTTTACCATCAAACTTTTTACTTTTGCGCCAACTGTGGTTATGTGGCAAGTGTCGACGATGCCCAATATAGCAAAGTTTACTTCGTAGCCTTTGTGAACAAGTTTGGTAATTACACACAGGACATGCCATATAGCCTTTAGTGCTGCATCCAGATAGATTTCCATAAGCTGGAAAGTCATTTATGGTCCACAAAATGGAAGCATGCATCGTGAATTTGTTTCCAGATACAACATCATATGTTTCCACACCAACCCAAAGAGTATTCATTGTTATATATTTTACATTGAGTTGGTGTGATTAGTAGATAATTGTGATTGCTTATTTGATTTTAACTTCATAGCATTTTTGTATCTTCTTTTTATTTCCATAGCTTCTAGTGTGATAAAGAAAAATTGTAGAGGTAAGACACGGGGGTGTAATCTGCAAAAATTGGTGAATTCATCAAAAAATAGGCTTCCTATTCATATAGACCTGGATCAAGGTAGACCATTGGATTCGGTGCAATCTGCAAAGCTATCAAATGAAATAGGTATTATTGCTCGGACTTATTTACCTTGTCCACGATCAATCAAAAAACTTGGTTGGGAGGAGCACATAAAGCCGGCATTTGATCGTCTTGGGGTATGGTTTATATTAAGTAACATACAGAGTTTGTGTATTCTTGTCTGTTCACAAATTTTTTTTTTATAGATGAAATTGAATGTTATTTGCATTGAGACAAATCCGAGGATAGCTGATTGTATTGTTGACATACTAAAAAATAGAATTAGAGATCATCGTCAATCATTGAAGAAGCACTATTTGACCTTTCCAAGCTGTGAAGATGCAAAAAGGAAGAAACCCAATGAGTTTATTACTCAAGAGAATTGGGAGGATTTATGTGATTATTGGAACAATGATAAAACTAAGGTACGTGTATTTTATTATTAATGATTACAAATAATGGATTTATATATTTTTTATGTCAATAATCTATTAAACTTTTGTTTTTAAAGGAAAAGGCTGAAAAAGCAAAAGTTAGTAGATCATATATGAAAACACCTCACAATCAAGGATCTAAATCCTTCGTTGTTGTTCGTCATGAGCTCGTAAGAAACGAACTTAATCTTTAATCTTATTTAATGTGTAATTTATACATAATCACTTTATTTTTTTTTTATAAAATAGATGAGGAAAGATGATGAAACCGGAGAGCAACATGAGTGTCATAGGATTGAATTGTACAAAAGCACACACTATAAAGAAGGAAAAGGATGGACTTCACCGGAAGCAAACGCTAATTATGTGAGTTTTTCATCTTATTTATTTGGATTTTCATTTAAATTTTTTTGAAATTTTTTTATGTGCACTCATTATTATAATTTCAGTGTGCAATGCAACAAAAAGTTACAAAAAGGCAATTGATGAAAAATCAAGATGTTGATGTTGACAAAAATTTGTGATGAGGTTCTAGGCAATCGATCCGGTTATGTTAAGGGATTAGGGTTATGGTCCAAAACCAAATGCTTCAAGATGTGGACATGCTAAATCCATTAAAGATCTTGAAGAAGATATGTGGAAAGAAAGATATGAATCTGAAGCTCGTGAAAATGAAAGGAATCGAGCTCAGTTGTCAAAACATGACAAAATGTTAAGGCAAATAATGGGAGCTAAATATGATGAGTATGATGAAAATAGTCAAAGGTATTATTATGTAATTACATTTATTACAATGTGTTGTAACTAAGTAAAGGTTTTTGACATTCATTTTCCTTATTGTGCAGTGAAGATGAACAAGGAGATCATTCAGCTTGAGTATTATATGGTTGTTGGATTCTTTCAGGTTTGTCATATTTGATATTTATCAATTTATTTGTGCATAACAAAATTGTTTTGAAAGTAACATTTGAATAGAGAGTTAAGGCTTCAAATTTCTAACTTAAATATCTAATACGGTTGGTAACCTTTTTTAATTTCTAATTTTATTGCAGGAAGTTAGGTGTTGTTAATGAAGAAGTGGTTCACCAATTGGCATGGGTTATTCTCTTTTTATGATACAAGTGATGGAGATCTTGTTTGACATTAATACTTTTGTTTTTTTGATACTTGGCATTAATGATTTTGGAAATAGTTTTTTTGTGGAGAAATGGTTTGGTTGATATTGTTCAATTAAATATTTTTCAAACAAATGGTTGAATGAAACATTTAATTCTTCAATTGAGTATTCAGTAGGTATTTGTATGGATTCGAACTTTTTGAAATGAATATTTATAGGCACACATTTGGGTCCAATGTTGCTACGATTTTTGATATTGTAGAGAAAATAGAGAAAAGTTAAATCTTTTACTACGCAAATAATCATGGCTAAAAAGTTAAAAAAAGCATGAAAAAATCACTACGACATTGAAAATTGTAGACAAACATCACTATTTTCTACGGCAAAAGTTGTAGCTAAATTTCAAAATTGCTATGTTTTGAATATCGTAGACAATGAACACTTATTTGCTACAATAACATAATCGTAGGAAAAGGTCAATCATTACCTATGATTAAATACTCGTAGAGAAAAGATTATTCATTATCTACAATTAAGTAATCGTTGTAAAAGATCATTCATTACCTACGATTCAATAATCGTAGGTGAGGATCATTCATTACCTACAATTATACTAATCGTCGGGAAAGAAAGGAACCATAGCCTACAATTTTATTCATAGCCAAAATGTTTTTTCCTCTACAATTTCTCTACTTTAACAACGAAATTCCATCCATTTTTCTACGAAAACAAACGTTGAGAAAGAAGTTACTTTTGGCGACGAAAACATAAATTCGTAGAAAAAAACCTTTTACCTACAGGGCGTTCTCTACGATTTGGTCTACGAGTTAGTTTCGTAGAAAATAATTTTTTCCTACGATTACATTATATTTCGCTACGAATTGCTTTTGTAGATATTGGTCACATTTCTTGTAGTGAGGGGTGTCATCTTTCTTCCAACGACCAAATGGTCTATTGGTACAAGGGTCGCCGATAGAGCTCTTCACCTAGTGGTGAGAATTCGATTCTCGGCTGAAAATGAAAATTGGGTTTGGTTCTTGTAGCTGTTAGCAGAGGATCTAATGATCACAGATAGCCACAATTGGGCCTTTATGAGTGATAGATAGAAGGTGTGTATACATGCTTTAATGTTTACTTTTGTTGTTATGTATATTTGCTAATATATGTGAACATTACACCAGTAACAATTATTTATTTCACTGTCTGTTTTCTTCTTGTTTTTATTTTTAATTTTTTTGTGTGTTGTGTTGATGGTGTGCCCATAATAGAGATTAATTAATGCTATAGATGAATTATTTCCTAACACTAAGCATAGATTTTGTGTGCGACACATCCACACCAATTTTAGAAAACACTTTAGGGGAAAGGCACTCGAGGACCAACTGTGGAGTTGTGCTAGGGCAACATATCCAGCTGCATTTGATAGAGCCATGAATATATTACAGGGACTATCCCAAGGGGCATATGATTACATGAAAAAAATAGATCCTAAGCATTGGAGTAGGGCACATTTCCAAGATAAGTTTAAATGTGACATCTTATTGAATAACCTCTGTGAGTGTTTTAATGGGTATATTCTTGAAGCAAGGACAAAGGGGGTAGTTACATTGAATGAGATGATTAGAACCCAACTAATGAGTAGAATACAAAGGAGGAGAGATGCCATGAAAAATTGCACAACCATCCATTGTCCCAAAATTTTTAAAAAAATTAGAGCAGCATAAGAATTAAGCAGTTTTTATAAAACAACTTGGTCAGGGGGAGCTAAATATCAAGTATCAGGAAATGATGGACAATTTATTGTTGACATGGTTGGAAAAAGTTGTTCGTGTAGAGTTTGGCAATTGACTAGTGTGCCATGCAGCCATGCAGTAGCAGTAATTTATAACAATAAAGAGAAACCTGAAAAGTATCTTCATGAATGCTACACTGTGATTATATATTTAGATACCTATGGGCATACCTTAAACCCCACACATAGCAGGGACTCCTGGCCCAAAAGTGATTAGCAACCCACGATGTCACCACTGCCAGAAGATACCATGGCAATCAAACTCTCACTACTAGGTGAAGAGCTCTATCGGCGACCCCTGTACCAATAGACCATTTGGTCGTTGGAAGAAAGATGACACCCCTTATGATAAATAAAGAGGTTCTTAAATCTAAAGATTCTACTCTTATGAGAGGCCTTAAATTTGGCAGATAGGAAAAGAGGAAAGTGGTCAGAAGAGATCCTAGGAAGGTATTGGTTACTATAGGAATCAAAGTTAGAAGTCCATGAGGGAGTTGCCAAGGAATCTATCAAGACGGGCCCATATCCTAGCAAGAACCCTTTGACCATTGCACTAAGTAAAATCTGGACCAACAAACCCAAGATCCAAAAGCTGGTTATTGAAAACAAACTCACTAAAACAATGAAACTTAGCAGAGTAGTGATTAAAACTCCCCCTTTATGTTCATTGTGTGCAAGAATAGCGTTGAAGTCTCCCACAAGAAGCCAGGAAAGATCTAAACTAGACAAACAAGATAGAGCATGCCAAACATTTTTTTGAAAAACAATTGATTGAGCATTGTAAGTAACAGACAACACCCACTCTTTCAAATTGACAGAAGAAATAACCAAATTCAAAATAAAATGAGAAGGGCCAAAGGAGTAATATTGCCAATATGTTGTTTCCAAAGAAAGATTATTCCCCTAGTGAAACCATTAGCTGGAATGGAAGCCCATTCCCAGTTGCAGGGGACCTTCCTACAAAAATCAAGTGTTTGCTTTTCATCTGCCCAGGTCTCCACTAGACAAACAATAGTAGGATTTAACTTCCTCAACATATTTTTGATATAGTTTGTAGTCCTAGAGTTAGAGACTCCCCTACAGTTCCAACAAAGGATGTTTGTGGGATCGAAAATACGTGTCTGGCATTATGTTTGTGAAAAAGACACCAGATGATACATCGAAGCACAAATATCATATTTGTTTTATGTGGGTTCTTTCATTCCTAATAAAGGCAAGCCTCTATTATTAATTACCCTAGATTAGAAATCTTAGGAACCTCCGATTAAGGGCAAAAGGTACAAGTAAGAGCAAGAAGATTTGCGAATTATAAATCTTGTTATTTTATTATATAAACATATTTATTACATCACTTATATGTGTATATATATATATATATATATATATATTTTTATCATCGCCGCTGCCTGTGCCTTGTCACTGCGTTGCCTGCCGCTGCCTATGCCTTGTTGTCATTTTTAGATCTCGTTATTGCCTTAAGATTCGCCACTGCCTATGTTTTGTCACCACATTGCATGTCCTTCCATCATTTTGAAAAGTCTTTCTCATTACGGCCTTATATATATCGTTTCCATCTTTCATATATTTTTTTTCTAAGAAAAAGAATTCCACTGCTGTGAATTGAACATTCTTGTTATAGCTTCTGACCAAGTAATTTTGTTGTTGCTCTAGTAAATGCCATCAATATTTGATGTATTGGCCGAACCTTTTTTCTTCATTGCTACACATCCCATAGTCTTTATAATTCGTATCATTGTAATCACCATCTTTTCAACATCACCAATATCCATCTTTACAAATCTCGTATGACCCATATTTTTTTTTAATATAAAACAATTTTTGCATGCATGCATAGCATGATATAATGTTGGTAAATATTCATTCATCATTTTTTTTAAATGGTGGGCCCATTATATTTTTATTCCATACTTTTTTATTTCTCATCTCATGCACGTAGGCATTCTTTTATTCATTTTTTTATTTTTATTTTTTTCTATTATTATTATTATTATTATTATTATTATTATTTTGCTTTCATGCACGTAGGCATATTTTCTCATTCTTTTATTCATTTATTTATTTATTTTAATTTTATTTTATTTTATTTTTCATGCGCGTATGCATGATTTCTTGTGAATTTTCATACGTGCGCCTCCTCATTCATCATTTCATTTATTTATTTATTTATGTTTTTTTTCATTTATTTTATTATATATATATATATATATTATTTTTTTTAACCAAGGATACCATCAATGAGGCTCTTCCTAATTGACTGATAAAGAGGATTGGTTAATATTCAAATATTACCCTTCATTTTTTTCTTATGCTTGCATGGTTGGATTTTTTTTTAAATCAAAGACTACTGAATATTAGCAATCTTTGGTTAATATTCTATTTTTTTTTATTTCTCATCTCATGCACGTATAGTGGTCTCGACATGGAACCAGACTAAATTCTCTAGTCATGGACTGAAAGTATTGACGACCATCGTCAACCAATCCAGCATGGCTGCAACCGGAGAGAACACCAATCATAGTCACATTGTCAGGTGTTTTCCCGGAGCTTAGCATCCTTTTGAAAAGATGCAATGCTTCTTCACCACGACCATTTTGCGCATATCCTACAATCATGGCATTCCATGACACCCTGTCCTTCCCAATCATCCTCTCAAACACTTTGCCCCCTTCATCAACAGACCCATACTTGAGATACATGTCCATAAGTGAGTTGCCAACAAAGATATCAGTCTCTGGTCCAGCCTCAAACCTAAATCCATGTTTTAAAACATGACAATGGGCTTGCTTGTCTATTTGAAGATCTGAAAGGTTATCACTTGCATTGAGGATGTTTCCAAATGTGTAGTGTGTTGGCCAAACAGACTCCCTCTTCAATCTTCAAACAATCTTACTGCCTCTTTATCATCCCCATTCTGCGTATATCCGGCATTGAGCGCATTCCAAGCTATAATATTCTTTTCTGTCATCCTAGAAAATACTAGTTTTGCATCTTCAACACTTGAGCTCTTTGCGTAGCCACTAATCATAGAAGTCTCTGCAACTGTACTCCTGACAGGCATGTAATCAAATATTTTTCTCGCCACCTCAATTCTACTACATTTTGCATACATGTCAACCAAAGCATTGCTCAAAACAAGATCATTATTAAACCTTTCAAATTTGATCACTTGTGCATGGATTTGCAAACCTTCTCTAATAGCAGACAGAGTTGCACTCGCACTGGCCACACTAGCAAGTGTTACTTCATCAAACTCAACACCGCAATCCATCATTCTCACATACACCACAAGAGCTTCATTGGTCGGACCATTCTGTTCATAACAAGTGATCAAGCTATTCCATGTCGTTGTGTTCCTCTCCTTCATCATCTCAAAAAACTCGAAATGCATCCAATGGCCTCTTACACTTGGAGTACATATCCAATAAAGCAGTCCCCATCTAAACATCGTGTGAAAGGCACGACTTTGAAACCAATGCATAAATTTGCATGCCTGTTCTCAAGTCCATAATCCCTGCACAAGAACTAAGAGCACTGGAAAAAGAGTAGGCATTGAGAACAAAATCCTCACCATGCATGACATTAAAGAACTCGAGCGAGTCTTCAAAATGCCCATGCTGCGAGAACCCGGACACCATGGAATTCCAAGAACACTGATCATGATCAGGCATGGAGCTGAATAGTATGTCAGCATCTTCAAGCCTACCTGACTTAGTGAGCACTGTGAGCATAGTGTTATATGAAAAGATGTTCCTCTGCGGTATTCCGTCGAACAGGTTCCGTGCGTAAAGAAAGGAGCCACATTTCGCATAGGAATCGATGAGGCGATTAAGGATGAAGATCTCGGAGGAGAACTGGGTTTTGAGGAGGTGTGCATGGGTTTCTTGTACGGCTCGGAGGGATTTCCACTGAATGCAGGATTGGAGGATGTTTGAGAAGAAGGTGGAGTTTGGGAGATGATTTGCTATCCTCGTCGCCATTGCTTAAGCTTCATCTGAGAAACGGGACAGATTTCATTCTTCCTCGTCAGCGAGAACGATGGCTTGCAAAGCCGCCAATTCGAGCATCATCGAGCTCAGTATCTCCATGATCGAGCAATGCATCACCAAGAAAAACCTCAGCCTCGGCAAGCTTATCCATGGCCGCCTCCTGAAGAGCGCGCTTACTCTCCACACCCTCCTCGCCAACCGGCTTCTTGATATGTACTCCAAGTGCGGCACTTTCGACCACGCCCAAGCACTGTTCGATGAAATGCCCCACAGGAATCACCAGTCTTGGAACACCATTATCGGAGCTTTATCTCATGCCGGGCACCTTCATGCCGCTCGGCAATTGTTCGACGAAATGCCTGAACGAAACCTCGTCAGCTTCAACACTATGATCTCAAGCCTAGCACACTCCGGGCATCAAATGGAAGCTCTATCTCTCTTTCGCCGACTGCGAAGAGATAGCATGGTTGATGAGAAGATGGATAGATTCACCGTTGTCGCTGTCGCAATGGCGTGCGCTAGGTTGGAAGATCTCCACGCTGTACGGCAGCTTCACGCGGCCGTGGTTGTTTCTGGGCTGGAGATGAACCTTATAATGCCCAACGTGATGATCGATGCCTACGGGAAGTGCGGCTATGCAGAGGCTTCGTCTTCTCTCTTCGATCGAATGGGACTGAGAGATGTCGTCTCGTGGACATCGTTGATCGGAGCATACACGCGAGCAAACCAGCTCGAAAAAGGCTTGTCAAGTGTTCGAAAGAATGCCTGTCAGAAACTCGGTATCATGGACGGCGTTGATTTCAGGGAACGAGCAACACGGACATGAGGCAGTGGCGCTGGAGCTCTCCCAACGGATGATGGAGGAGAGAGTGGAGCCAACTCCATTCACATTGGTGTCTCTTCTCACTGCGTGCTTGAAGGAAGGCATGCTTGGCGGCATTATCTCAGCCGTTCAAGCATGCCCCGACGGTGAACAGTGACAACGGCAATGGGCAGCGGCAGCGGCATGTTTGGCGGCATTATCTCAGCCATCCAAGCATGTCGCGATGGTGAATAGCGGCGACGGCGATAAACGATGACAAACAACGAATTTTTTTTTTTATATATATGTATGTATGAATATAGGGAGAGGGAGAGAGATTGATCTACACCTTTTCCATCGTCTTCTTTTCTTCTTTCCAAATTTTTTTTTTCTTTTCTTTCGTTCTTCTTCTCCTTTGTTTCGTGGCTCTTCTTTCCCTTTTTAAAAAAAATATCCCGTCCTTATCCTCATATTCACCTCTTCCTCAGAATCACAACTAATAAACCCAACTTTTAAATTTCGAATTTCCAATTTAAATTTTAATTAATTTCAAATTTCAAATTTTTTTAATAAAATTAATTTAATTTTTTTTAAAATTTAGTTTAAATTTTTTAATTAATTTTTTAATTAATTTTTTTTAATTTAGTTTATTTTATTATTATTATTATTTATTTTATTTTTTTATTATTATTATTTTTTTATTATTATACTTTTTCCCTTCTCTTAATTATTATTTTCTCTTTTTTAATTTTTTTTTTATCTTAACCCCAAAACCCCCCATCCTTATCCGAATCCCAACTTCCCATGAGTAGGTAGGATCAGATTTTGATTTTGATTTTATATATATATATATATATATATATATTTATTATTTTATTATATATATATATATTTATATATATATTATTTATTTATTGATTGATTTATTTATTTATTATATATTTTATTTTATTTTATATAATTTCAAATTTCAAATTTTAATTTTTTTTTAATTTATTTATTATTTTAATTTATTATTATTATTATTATTATTTTATTTATTCATTATTTATTTATTTTATTATTATTATTCACTTAACTCAATTTGCCTTGGATGTATGTTCAAGTGCTTCAAGATTTGTACTTTCTCAAATCGCCTGAAGATCCGTTCTCAGGGGCAATCTTGTAAATTTCGCATTTATTGCTCGAGATGTGTTCTCAAGGGCAATTTTATAATTTTGCATTTTTTATTTAACTTGGAATTTGCATTCTAGTCCAAGACAATCGAATAATCAATTAAGATTAAGATTATGACATTTAAATTTTAATTCTAAATATATCTACGATTAGGATATATTAGAATTTAAATTAAATTGGAATTTGGTTTCCATTAGGACATTGAATTTTATTAGGACATGTGTTATATTATTTATATATAAACAATGTTAAGCTTCTCCATTTAAAAATAAACAAGAAAGGAAAATAGTGAGAGAGAAGAAAAATCTCAAGATGGACTATGAAGCATGCCGCAATTGATGGCAGGCCGGTTTCTAATTGTAGCACCTTTCTATTTAATTTGCATAACACTGGAAGGATATTTTGGAAGAATGTTCAATTGAAGATCAGGCTTATTATTACTTAATAAAAAAGGTAATTCAAGTGTGGAGGCAAAACACATTTTGATCAACAAATTCTGGAATTGATGCTGGCAGAGGAATGAGGAATTTGCTTCATTTATCCATAACTGCATTGCTCATGGCTCATGTCTTTTATAAATATATCATTTATGAATTCACCTCTTTAATGCTTTCTAATGTGGGATTATGTTTTACAATACAGTTGCTTATTATCTGAAAGCCATGGTTGTACATCTAGCTAACTTGTTTCTTATTGAATCTTCCTGAAAACCTTTCTAAACCAAATCTAGCTCCAAGACATTGTGTTTTCTAGAACATGCTGGAGCAGAGGTGGCTAAATGTGCATGCATCAGTGGGTTCCCTAAGTTCAAGGTATTACCCTCATCTACAATTATGATGAAATTACAAGTGATTAGAAATTGGTGCTTGTAAAAAAGATGACATAAATTATCATTTGAAACTCGCAACAGCTTGTTATTCAAATGTTCTTGTTGCCATGCTCTTGTTACTTTGTTAGCATATTATTATTATCAAACTGAGCTTATGTATGAACAAACCACATTTGGGATTTATTAAAACTCTATCCTGAAATTTGATCCAGGTGAATCAATTTCAACTTCAGTTCGGAGTTGGGTTTGGTTTTGTTACATGTATATACATATGTATGTATATATATACAGTTGTTGTTGGGTATACTTGTATCATTATCTTCTATATGTACCTAAGGTGTTACTTGTTTCTAATATACTATGAATGAGGATTGATTCATCCCTTCTTCTCTATTCTATCATGGTATCAGACTAGGTTAGGCTATCCTCTCCGGCCACCTTCTCCAGTCCCTTATTTTCTCCTTCATCGGTCTCCTTATTTTCTTTTTCCTTCTTCTGGCCATTATCTGGCCATTCTCATCACTGTCTATCTTCATTCATCTTCCTCTCCTTAATTCACTTTCATTCCTTCTTACTTCCTTCCTTCATTCAATCAATAAAAAAAAAAATCAAAATCAGATCTGGATCTCCATTTATCCACCAGCCTGCACAATCACTTACAACCATCACCGGACTGCATCATCACTAGCCTGCATAAACTCACCACCATCACCGCCTGCATCATCACCACCACCGGCCTGCATCATCACCACCATCGACATGCATCATCACCGTTACCATCGGCCTCGTCCACCACCACCACCACCACCATCACCTGCTTTGTCCACCATTACCACCATCATCACCACCGTCACCACAATCAATCTACCATCACCACCATCACGGGCCTCGTCCACTACTCCTACTATCAATCCAGCTCCTGAGGTACACTCTCACACTTATTCTTTACGTGATCACTCTACTTTACTTACTCTTGTTCGTTATGCTTCTGCTAGAACTAGTGTTTCAGATGTATTTAAGCTAGGTACCTACCGGGAAGCAGTTCGATTACCTGAGTGGCGGACTACCATGGCAGAGGAGCTTGATGCTTTGACTTGAACTCATAGGTGGGATCTCGTTCCCCTTCCTCCTCATGTCGTTCCCATCACCTGTCGTTGGATCTACCATGTGAAAACTCATTCTGACGGGTCTCTCGAGTGCTATAAAGCGCATTTGGTTGCTCGTGGCTTTCAGCAAGAATATGGTCATGACTATGAGGAGACGTTTGTCCCAGTAGCCCACATGTACACTATACGCACTTTGGTTGTTGTTGCTACTATTTCATGGTTGGGTTCTTCATCAGCTTGATGTGAAGAACGCATTTTTTCATGGGGACTTAAAAGAGGAGGTTTACATGACTCCTCCCCCCAGCCTTCGGGTGTCTCCAGGGTCTGTTTGTCGTCTTTGTCGTGCTCTTTATGGTCTCAAACAGGCTCCATGAGCCTGGTTTGAGTGGTTCAGTACAGTGGTTGAGGCTGCTGGTTTTACTCCTAGCATATGTGACACGGCAGTCTTCGTTCACTCTTCCTTTCGCAAGCAGACCATTCTTCTTCTATATGTAGATGATATAATCCAACCAGTGATGACTCTGCTTACATTACCTTTGTGAAGTAGAAGTTATGTGAGACTTTCTTGATGACTGATTTAGGTCTACTTCATTACTTCTTGGGTATTGAGATTACTTCTCATCCTAATGGTTACTATCTCTCTCAGGAGCGTTATACTCACGACCTACTTGCTCACTCTGGTTTGACTGATACCCGTATTGCTACTACACTGATGGAGTTACATTTGCAGCTTCGTGTTTTTGATGGGATTCCCTTATCTGATCCTTCTCGCTATTGACATCTAGTTGGCAGTTTGGTCTACTTGGCCATCACCCGTCTAGATATTTCACATGAAGTTCACATCCTCAATCAGTTCGTTGCGGCACCAACTTCTATTCATTATGCTCATCTTATTTGGGTACCATGATATCTTTGTGGTACTGTATCTCGTGGTCTATTCTACTCACGTCAGTCCACTCTTCAGTTGCAGGCCTATTCTGATGCTACCTGGGCCAATTCTCCTGATGATCCGGTCTTTGTCACTGGTTACTGTATCTTTCTTGGCTCTTCTCTTGTTGTTTGGAAGACCAAGAAACAGCTTACAGTAGCCAAGTCTAGTGCTGGGGTTGAGGTTCGTGCGTTGGCTTCTACCGTCCAAGAGGTGCTTTGGCTGAGTTCAATTCTACAGGACTTTGGTGTACTAATCACATCTCCCATTCCTATTCACTGTGACAGTACTGGAGCCCTTCAGATTGCTACAAATCCGATCAAGTATGAGCTGACCAAACATATTGGTGTGGATGCATATTTCACCCGATGCCATGTACTTACCTAGACTGTATCACTTCACTATCTTTCTATAAAGGTCCAGTGGCTGATTTCTTCACCAAGGCGCAGACACGTGATCAGCATCTATTCATGTTATCCAAACTCAAAACACACGATCCGCTTTGAGCTTGAGGGAGGGTGTTACAAGTATATATGTATGTATGTATATATGTACAGTTGTTATTGGGTATACTTGTATCATTATCTTCTATATGTAACTAAAGTGTTACTTGTTTCTAAGATACTATGAATGAGGATTGATTCATCCCTTCTTCTCTATTCTATCAGGTTTGTCATTTTTTAAAAACTATCTGGTGGGAGATCGAAGTCAATCCAACTATGGTGTAAAAAATAAATCTTTACCCTAAAATTTATAACCAATAATATTTGATGAATGGAATGGAATGGAGTTCATTTGATTATAAAAGAGCATTTTGTTATCAAAACTAAATAAAGAGTTCCTTTATGCCCATTGTAGTCTAGTGAACATGGTGAAAGCCAAATGTGTTGAATTTAAGATTTTATATACAGATAAAACTCAGTTTCTTGTACATCCAGGTGATGTTCTTTTGCATTAGGACTTAAATTCCTTGCATTTTTAAGAAAATAAATGAATGCATGATCACTATATAACTCTGCTCTTTCAAGATTAGATATGACTTGAGCTTTATAAGAAGAACACTAGTAGAGATTGTATTTTTTTAGCTACCACTGCTGAATTTTATTAAGAGGCAATGGTAAGGTGCCATTTCTCTGAGGCATTTGACTGTTTTGGCTATTGTTTTATGTTAAAAGAATGCATTCCTATTGCTTATTCTGTTAATCATGTGGCTTAAGACTGTTGATAGTTCTGGAAAAGAGTTTAGAACCATCATATTTGAAAATCTACAGTTAGATACAATTCTCATTTGATTTCTTATTATTTTTATCGTGCTAAAAATTGGTACCTTTATGAGGGAGGGAGCGGGAGACGAGGGTGTGTCATTGGGGAACACATGCTTTTGAAGCCAAGAGGAATCTATTTGGATTGTCCATCATGTTAGAGATGTATAGTGGACAGTGAGAATATTATATCATCATTTTGTCTATGATCACTATTTCAGTCATTCTAAGTCTTTATTGAAGATTAGAAGATGAAGAAACCCTAATCTCGTTATCCTTTATTGCCATCTTCATTATAAGATTAAATGCATATGATCTTGAACGACCTCTAGAATGTAGTTTTTTTTGTAGATGTTTTCTTGATTAGGATAGTAATCAAGCTATTTGGCAAAAGATGTGATGGATTTTAAGGCTTCTTTCTCAATGTTTATTTTAATATTTTGTTGAACATAATTAAATGTTTGTTACTAGAATGATTAACAGGCATGCGTGTTTTGGCTTGATACTTTCTATTTTTTATCTTTTATTATAATCATTTTTATGATAATAAAAAGTCCTTGCAAGTGTGTTTGAAGATGTTGTCAAAAGGGCCACTTTAATTTTGGAAACAGTTAAGTTAAATAAGGCAGTAGACCGATTGCTCAACCAAAAGATTTTGGCTAAGGATTAATAATACAAGGTGACTAAAACATCTTGTGTGTGTGTGTGTGTGTGTGTGTGTGTGTGTGTGTGTGTATTATACAGTATATCAAATGGTGGGGGAAAAGTAAAACCCCAGCTGAAACCATAAAAAGAATTGAAGCATTGGTTTACTTAACCAACTGGTTTGGCTTCAATTGGTTCATTTTTTTGGTCCTTCAAATTTTTGTCCTTAATAAAATCTAGAGATTGATTCTCTAATTTTTGTGCCCGTCCTCTTCTTCATCCCCTGGACTATGGTTTATGCTTCCTGTGAGATGTGCAATGTGCAATGTCAGGGTTCCGTAGTCCATCATCAACCTTAAGCCAAACAACGTTCCTTACCCCTTTATCGGCTTAATCTTTCTTTCTATCTAGTGCTACATCATGTGTAAGAAAGAAATATCCCGATGTTTCCCCAAGTGGATTGGAAGCGCCCTGAAGAAGTGAATTGGGATGCCATTGTTCCAATCTTAATACATTTGTTTTCTCTCTCTTTCTTTCTGTCTACAAGTGTTCTTGCCCTCACGCCTTTCTCTTTTCTAATTATAATAGCTTTTCCTTCATTTTTTTATGCAAATTTTATAGCTTTCAATGATAAGTATGAATTAATTATATGTTAAATTAGTGCCATAATGTTGTTGTTAACTTGATTTGAATATTGGATGATTCAATGCAAATGATAATGTTGACTTTATTTGAACTCTCGTATTTCTCATTAGTTTTACCAGGTTTTATTTTTCTATTAAACTATATTTTTGGTGTTTTTTTAATATTTTAGGATCCAGCATCTTGTTCCATCACTAATTAAGAGAGTACAAGCCTGAATTTGCTTCTATTGAAGGTTCAGGTAATTTATAGAAAAGTCGTTTAATTTACCTCATATTGAGTATTTGTTATCATGCTTACCCACAATCCTCTACCCATGTAGATATTATGCCATTTTGCATGGCCAAAGATTTATTTCAGAGGTTTGACCCATATTAGAATAATCTTATTCAAGCTCAGTAAATTTTCCCTGAGCCTACTGTTCCAACCAAAGTCCAAGGGTTGCGTTTTCTTTTGCAATTTTGCTTATTATTTAGCATGTTCTATGTTGTGTTTAAATGACCATTTGATGCTTGCCATGGATTTGACATGTTGCTTCTTATGTGCACTGTTGCTATCGAATTTAGCTATCCTACTCAAGGGTTTCTTATTAAGCGAGGCATATTTACCAATCAGCACATTGGAATACTATTGATTCTAATTCTGTAACTTAAGTCTTTGATTATGTTGGTGGGGATCTTGCTCATGTTTCTTCATTTGTATGTTATCATCTTTTGGTTGGCTCATAGAAATTTTCACATGTATTGGTATTTATGGCTAAACCCCAAAACCCATCTTCGGGATGACTTAATGTAATTCCCTGAACCTTTGGATAACTGTTGGAAAATATATTCAGGGCATCATCACAGTTGCTAGTAAGATTTTTCTACAGAGTAATTCTGTTGAGAAACCCCAAGTAGAAAACTCATGAACCTAAGTCTGAGGGTTTATAAAATATTTTGAGTTCACAAGTAAATTTAAAGGATTTGATTTGAAATATTTCCGGAGACCAAGGACTGAAAGGTAAGTTTGCAAGGATCTTTTGGAAATACTATTTCATGATTCAGGAATCATTGGTGAATTTTTCAGGGAACTTTTTGTAAGAAATTATATTTTCAGGGACTAATAGTAAATTTTGCAAAAAACATAAGTTGAGAGAAAAATCTAGAAATGGATGGTCTTCTTCTCCTTCTTCTTCATAAGTGCTACAATGTTTCAAAAAAAAAAAAAGAGATGGAAAGAATGGGAGGTTTGAGGTGGAGGATTTAGAGATCACCGGAGAGTTGTATTGCTTGGTAAGGGTCCTCTTTGGTGTAGTATTTTTTTTTAATGTTTGTGTATGTTTGGATGTATGTATTTGTGAGTGATTTTGGAGAAAAGAATGGATTTGTTTTGAAGAACTTTTAATGGAGATTATGAGAGTCTTGTTGTAGATAAATGCTTTAAGTTGCTTAGGAAAAACCTTTGTATTTGTGATGAATCTTGCTTGTAATAGAGGATGAAATTTCTGGGATTACTGTAGATTAACTGTAGCAACCGGAATTAGGATTTGTTTTGGTCAATTAAGTGGATAATGATGATTAAGATGATGAGGATGATGGTGATCATGATTAAGGAGGGTTAATCATGATTAATAAGAATTGGTTGTTGTGATTAGGTGTAACCATGTTTTTGAGTTGGTTGAGTCCAACCACTTAGTGGGTTTTGGACTTGGACTTGGTTGAAAGGTTTGAGATGAAATGTCTTGGTTGGATCAAACCAATTGTGAGTGAGTTGGTTGAGTTGGGCTTGATAAAATCAAGTGGAGTGGGTTGAATTCAAGAGTGGGTTTGAGCCTAGATGGTTGGATGAGATTAGTAAGAGTTAAGTTGATTGGGTTCAATCACTTCTGTTTAAGTTTGACTAACTCAATTGATTTGAGAATGAGCTTGAGTTCTGTTAATTTGGGTTGACCCAATCAGGTTAAGTTAAGCAGGTTTGGTTCAATCAGTTGAAGTTGATATGGTTGGGTTCAATTAAATTGATTTGGTCTAGGTTTGATCAAATCAAGATAACTTGTGGTTGGGTTTGAACTGTTTTGACTATGTTAAGTTGGTTGAGATTGATTTGGGGCTTGGTTCAGATTTTGGGTTAATGATTTTGGGGTGAACCAATTCAAGGAGAATTGGGTTCGGTTGAACCAAGCTGGTTCAAAAGATTTTATATAACAGTTGGATATGCTTCAAGGCTGGTTGGTTAAATTGAACTTGGTTCAGAGAAATTTAGATTAGTTCAGGTTGGTTCAGTAGTGTTTTGTCCAAATTAAGTTGGTTTAAGATCAATTGAAGACTAGATTGATTATGCAAGGTTAAGTTTGAACCGATTGGAGTGAGTTGGCCCAATTAGAGAGTCTGTTATTGTTTCTTGTATTTTCTTTTGGGTTCAATTTTGGTCATTAGTCTGTTGTATTTATTTTTATTCTGTTCTCCTATTAGGTGTCATTTAGGCTTGGGAGAGAGAGAGTTCCAGGTCTAGCAAGAAACCCAAAGAAGACCAGATGAGGTGGTAGTGGCTATTATTTTAAATAATTGATTAATTGCTACTATTTTAAAATAATCATTTAATAGCTAGTATTTTGGAAACAATTATTTTATTATTTTATTTTATTATGCTTGATTACGTATAATGTTAAAGGATATTTATATTTATTTGCCATTGATGTGCCATGACAATCGTATTGATACATCTATTTCGTGTAATTATACATATTGCAAAACAGTGGAAATACATGTATATATGATTTAATTATTCAATTCATGTATTTATTTTTTTTTTTATGGTTACATATGCTTTGATTTGGAATGATTTGTGAAACCATGTAAGCATTATGGTAATTCGACTTTTTCATATATATATATATATATAGATATATGTGTATATTTTTCCCCTCATGTTTCAATGTGTTTTCTTGAGAAATTTTCATGTGTGAGTGTGATTAAGAGCGTCCCAAGTCAATAGAAACAAAAATGAGGTCAATCGGACACCAATTGAGTTGTTTAGAGCCATTTTTGTATAGGCTGAATGGGCATACCGGGGTCCATACGGGCTGGATACACCCTGGTATGAAAATTCCATAAACTTTCTGCTAGGGCAGACGGGCCGTATGGGCACCGTATGGGGGTCGATTCAGGGCGTAAATTTAGGGTTTAAAAGCCCTTTTTCTCATATTTTTCTCATTCTTTTTACACCTTTCCTTGAGACCTTTTCTCTTCCACTTTCCTACTCTAGAACCTTCATCCCCACTTCTCAAACCCATCATCCCTTGCCTTGAATCAAGATGAAACTTGAAGATCTCTTCTTCCTCTCTTGAGAAGTGCTTTTCCTTAGGGTTTTGAGAAGCTTTGAGGTAAGGATGTGTTTCATTTGATCTTCTTCTTCTCCCTTTCTCTTGTTTGGATTTTCTTTGAAGTTATTGATGGATAATCATGGGTTTTGTTTGGATTTAAAGAATAGAAGAAGTTTGAAGTTGTATAACCTTGAATCCAATGAGATTTGAGAAAGATCTTTCATGTTCTAAATTAGAGTTACTGTAGCACCGAACCAAGTTTGGTTTCTTTTGCTTTTCTTGTTAGTTTTGAGGGTTGTGAGAGTTTCATTCTTGTTAGATCTTATTGTTTGAGTGTTTAGCAAACCCTAGAAGCACTCATTTTCCCATTTTGAGCATTGTTCTTCATTTCAATTGATCAAGTCATTGATGAGGTTTTATAGCTTGTTTTGGTTGTTTAAATGCTTCTAGGAGGTGAGACTTCAATCAAGGGGAAAGAGCCGGTGGAGAAGTAACACCGGAGGTTTTTAGCTCGCCAAGTTTGTGAGTGGAATTTATTAAATTATGGACTATAAATCATGCATATTTTCAAATGTTAAAGTTGCTTTGGCCTTCAATGATAATTTATTGTTGCTAATACTCTTGAAATGTTTTCTATGGCATTTAGAAACTTGATGATTTATTATTTAACCTATTTCAAGAATATTTGCAAAGTATAAGTTACTTGTGATGGAACCCAATGTTTTGGATCATATGTTTGGAATTGTGTATTTTCAAGAAAAACTTGATGTCTTGGTTATGATGACTAAATAAGTTGTGCAGACTAAGTTGAATTTCATTGTGACGATGTTATACTTTCAAAGGTTGCTCTTACATGATGTTTTCTTGATGAAAAAGGATTTCTTTCGAGGCGTATGGCCAATTGACTCAGCCCTATAAAATTATGGTTGAGTTTTTGAATGATATATTTTGAATATTTTCTATGATGTTATTTATGTTTAAAAACTTAGTTTTGAAATATATCTTCAAGGAATTATTGAAATTGGTGTCTTTGTATATGAAAAGATTTGTTTCACGATTAGCATAACATTTATTTGATTTGATATGTGCAAATTACTCACTCATGGAGTGAGGATGATTTATGTGAAAAGTTGAGAAATTAAGATGAAAATGATTTTACAATTCCTTGGAATGATATGTCAACATTTCTAAAGTTTCTCGAATTGTTTTCTATGGCATCTGAAAACAATATTTGGGATTATGACTGAGTCCATTCAAAGATACTTTGCAAGAATGTCATATTGTCTTTAAAAACTTCATTATTGTGTTTTAAAGGTTCTAAAATGTATGTTTCCAATGAAACTTGGGACTCTTGTTATGATATTAAATGAGTTTATGCAAACCATTTATGCAACACATTTTGTGCTATTGTTGATGTTATTCTTGAAATGTGTATTCCATTATTATTTTCCAAAACGATGCTTATTTGGCGAAAAGATGTCCAAATGTGATGTTTTGGATAGTTTACTCACTCTTGGAGTGAAAATTTATATGATAAAATTTGTGATAATTTGAAGAGAATGATGCTATATTTGAAGTATCTTTTCAAAGAATACTCTTATATGCTATTCTTGATAGAGATGGGTTCATTGAAATTGTTATAAGCAAGTTATACACTCTTGAATCGTCATTTGTGTACACTTGTGATCTCTCAGTGAGATTTATGCTTTCCTATTGATGTATTTACTAAGACTGCGGGCTAGATATGGTTTTTTGTTGATGGTGACATAGGGGGATCCCCAATACTTACTACAGTAAGGAAGTGGATGGTTTCCACGGGCCGACCTGTTTAGAGGTGGCGTGGAAAACTGTCAAACCGGTTATGCCATTTCAGGTGGGAGAGTAGAGCCTTGATTTGAATATAGTTGGGTTGTTCGGAGTCACCACACGAACTTCCCAGCGGTCAACGCCAAGATACGCGCATCTTGGTGGCTCCCGACCTAACCAAGGCCATAATTAGTGACAGAGGGTTTTCAAGGCTATTTGTGCTACTATCGACTTATGACTTATTTATTTACTTATTTATTTTTTAAAGATTTTGAATTGTTGAGTTATTGAAGGAAAAGGTATGATTCTTGGATTTTAAGCTTGTTTTAGGTTCTTTGATGAATGAAAAGGTTGTTGACTTGCATTTCTTGATGAAAAGATCACATTCATGTTTTCATACTTGATTTCTACAATATTTTATCATTGTTGAATTTTAAATCATATTATTGTTTTGCATTTTCTATTTGTTCATGAATGAGATATGGTTTCCTATTTAGTCCCTCACTTGATAATCTAATTTGTGAGGCTATTTACAATTATCTGGTCATCGATTGAGATTTCTTCAATACCTGTTTTATCGAGTTATTGGAAGGAACATATGTTTTTGCAATTATAATTGGTTTTAAATTGTTTATGATTTAAAATGGTTATTAATAGTGTATATCATTTGCAGAAGCTTGAAATCTTATTTTGTGCTCGTTACTTATACTATCTTAATTATGGTCGCACTTTTGAATCATTTAACATGTTACAACTATTAAACCTTGTATTATGCAAATACCTGGGTTTGAAATTGTGGAAAGAAAATCATTTTTGTTTAGCTATTCATTTTCTGCAAACATTTATATTTTGAGATGTTTGGAAAGTGATTCCTATTTAAGTTAAAGCTGGGCATTGTTAAATTATTATTGTAAAAGACTTTATATTGGTATACTATGTTATTTGTGGATTTTAATCTTACTCTATGGTTGCTAAGTTCTTTATTTTGGGTGTTGGTAAACTCTTAAAACTGTTTATTGTAAAATTGGTTATATTTCTTTTGGACATGTATGTTTTATAGTTCCATACGATTCCCCTCACTGAGTAACCAAGTTACTCAGCCCCTTTTTCTTCTCCCCAGGTGTTAGTTCAGTGAAGCCATGTGGACGTGAAGTGCTTGGCAAGAGGTTATTGCAGTGCATTTATTTCTTTTGGTTTCTGTATATATATTCTTGTACTTGGCATGTAGGGTGTGGAATCCCTGAGGTTACGGTGTCGACCGACTTATATAAATCTCCTTCTTAATTATTCATGTATGTTGCTATTGTCCAGTGTTGTCTGAGAAACCATACCCATATTTTGGAACGATTTGATGATTATGTATTTTAGGGTATAGCTTTGTATTTTTGGGAGGTAATTTTAAATATTTGCTTGACTTCAAAATGTCCTTATGGAGTCTTTGTCATTGTCATTATTGTTGTGTTGTTCTTATAATGTTTGCTTATAATTCATACCTTATGTTACATTGATGATCTTGTATAGTAAGGTTATTGTATATGTTTATTATTGAATTATTCTGTGTTGTTATAGTGGTTATGTTCAAGGAACAGGTTAGCCTTACGGCGATCTGGGGTTGAGGCAGGTGTTTGACCTCCCCTGAGTTGTCATGGCGGTATGTAATGTGTGGGACCCGTGGGGCGGGGCGTGACACGCATATTAAAATGTTTTACCGGCAATGTTTGTGGAATTGAATTTCATTCATGGTATAGGAATGGTATCATGGATTTGGACTTTGCTGGTATTATGCATGTATTGTACTGTGGATCTTATACTAATTTTGATGGTGACTACGGATTTTAGTCCAACACTGCAGTGTGGGGTTCCAAGGTCTGGCCTAATGGGAGGCGGCGTGGTTAACCCTGAGTTTACCCTAATCAAGAGGTGCGGGAGCCATTGACATGGGGATCTTTTATTTGAAAAACCTGGGGTCGCCGCACGGGGATCTCAATAGCCAACGTCAAGGTTATGAAGACCTAGGCGGCTCCCAACCTAGTCGCGACGGTGGCTAAGTCGGGGAGAGTTTTTCAGGCTGCGGATTTGAGACTAGTTTTTATATTACCTGTTATTTTGGATTGTGGTGAGGGGCGAAGCCCAGCTATCGCTCTTAGGAGGGCATTCTCTCACAAAAATTTGGATTTTTTGTGAAAATTGATTTGATGTTGATTTGTGATGAATTTATTTTTCAAAAGCTCTTTAAAGTTGTATTTTGCTAAAATTCTAGTCATTGTGAAAGTTTGGAAGCTATTTGTGAAAATTGATCTTTATATACTCTATGTACACTACATTTAATTATTTGAAATTATTGAGTCACTATCGACCAACTAAATGTGCTGTAGTTGCAGGAGCAAGACCCTAGTAGATCACCTGTTCGAGTATAGAGCTCGTCAGGGTTGAGTCCAAGATTGTAGTGGGTCCCCTTTCTTTCTATTTGTTGGTGTCGTGATCTTGTAGCAGTTGTACCACAAATTGGAGTAATTATGTTTATTGTATTTACGTATTTGAACCTATAGTTGGTGTAAAATTGGCAGTCCTGTTTGTAAGTCTGCTTGTGTTTTAAAAAAAGGGGTGTCAGTTTTTCAATTAAAATGAAATTTTTACTAATGGGTGTCACATTTACCTTGGTAGAAAGGGCGGGTGTGACACTTATTACCCAATACCAGCTGGAATAGACACAGACTAAACAAAGGATTCAGCCCCTTTAATCAACAACTTAAGCAACCAAGTTGAACTTTGCAATTTATCTTGTTGGTGTCAAACATCAACAGCTCACCAAATAATCCCTCCCTACCTTGGATTTTAAGTATTAGTAGATCTTTATTAGGTATCGACTTTCCAAATCAAAGGTATGTTAATATAATTCCTTGTTTTATCCTTTTGAGCATTAATGATGTTTTTTTTAAACTTAGATCTATCTCTAGGATGACTTGCTTTCTGCATTCTATTTCAATTTGAAGCGTCACTATGCTGAATAAGTATATGCTTAAAACTGAAAACCAATGAACAGTAGACCAACTGTGGGTTTGAACAGAAAAGTTACTCCTTTCAATTAAATTCATAATGGGGTGAACACAGTGTATACTAGTATCATTTTGTAGAAACGCATCTTATACACATTATTGTGCCTAAAAACCTTCATTATAATTATTAGTCATAGACCATCCCAATACACTATTATGGTTATATTTATTTCTTTGCCAAGAAATTCTAAAATTCTTTTCTCTGTTGTATTTTGTGTCATTAAGTTTCAACATCTTTAATAGATTCTACCCTTTTTCTTTTTTTATTTATTTTTTTTTTTTTGGTATTTGTGTTGAAGCTTGCATATCCTAGGTATGTGAAATTGAACATTTTTTTTAGTGGTCATTGTCTGGGGGACTACCGGGGAGGTTGATTGCGAAGGAGGGGATGACGGTGCTATTAGCGGAGATGGTAAGGGCAGAAATGGCATTTCCAAAGAAGATAAGTAGTCCTATACGTAGGTAGTGAGCTTGTCTTCTTCTGGCGGGCGTCAAACAGCGAAGGGTGTGGCCGGGATGAGTTCGTTGAGTGTGACTTCGGCCCACAATCAGGGTAGCTCACGTCTAACTAGTGCTAAGCGACCACGCTCACCCACGGAGGGGACTTGTGGTCGTTGTTTATGCTCTTCACACAAGGCAGCGAAGTGCTGACATCAGGCCGTCTGCCTGAGATGTGTTGGCGTCGGGCACATGGCTGCTCATTGTTCGGTGGAGTGTAGTCCTCATCGTAAGAGGTTGCATGTGCGTTCTAAACATGTGACCTCAAGCGATCAACAGGTGGGGCCCCGTGATGATTCTGTGCGCTCTAGACGTGTGAGCATGGATGAACAACCGTGTGCAACTAGGGTGAAGGCTGTTCCGGAGGTGGTGACCTCATCTTCACCTCGGCCAATTTGTGTGGACCTCTCACTTTCTCTCACGCTGAAGATCTCAGAACTTAGGGAGAAACCTGCTAAGGTGGTGGTTCTTACTCTCATGGAGGGATTTGTTAATAAAGCTAGTATCGTGGAAGTGGCTCCCTCTATCATTAACAAGCCCCTTGCTGGTCCGATCACCCCGTTGAACGAGATCGCCCTCCTTTTTCTATTGGCTAGCAGGGAGGATGTTAAAGAAGTGTGTAAAATTGGAAGCTTCAAGGTGGTCACTAAAGATGGTCCCTATACCATGAAGATTTCTCCTTGGTCGGCAGAGATCAGGGCAGACGACAGGGCTTCGGGAGAGGGGCAATGGATCCATATTTGGAACCTGCCCCTAAATGGCTGGTGTTGGAGCATCATTTTTGAGCTGGTTTGGCCGGTGGGGGAGTTAATTGCTTTTTCGCAAGCACTTCTGCTTCATAAACGCTTCATGTAGGTACTGGTTCACTGTCGGGTGGGGTCTCATTACCTTTCAAGTTGGCGCTCAACTTAGGCATGCAGAAATATTCGGTGCTAATTACCATGGATCATGGGATGTTTTCGGCCTTCAAACGTGAACTAGGAAGGTATGTTTTGACTACTTCTGATCTAGAGATGACTTTGGAGACTAGTGGACGGCCAGCGGATCACCGAGGTACGCATGAAATATCTAGGGCGGAGACAAGTAAGCAACCGATTCTGTCGGCGACCTTACCAACTGAGACAGGCCCGATAGAGCGCTACTCCATCCCAGATGACAGAGAAGATAGCATGTTACCCGTCGTTAGACCGGTGATGGTGCAGGCCCCGGCAACCAAGGGGGTGAAGCTAGTGACCATGGTTGAGCCCTGCTCCCACGGAGGTGTGGTGGAGCTTCGCTCCCACGACTGCATCGCGTCGTTGCTGCAATCTTGATCTTCTAGGGAAGACCCATCGGTTCGATGGGTATCGGGGAACGGATCGTAGGTTCTAGAGGATAGTGGTTCTCTGAGCGCCGATGGTCAAATCATACTAACAAGGCAAGGTCTCTTGGCCAGAGAACTCGACGTGTTGAGCATTGAGTGGCACGAGATAAACAAATGCAACATGGGACAGGTGTCGGCTAGTGAACGTTCAAGGTTTCTTTGTCTGGGTCTGATGGAAGATGTTCCAGTGCTACGCAAGTGGAGGCAAGGCCGAGTCTTGTTCCCCCGTGTGAGGTTCATGTAGAGGAGGACCCGCTTATGGTTAATGGGCGGACTGGGGTTTGGGCCGCTCATTACCCAACAATGCTGACCTTGATGTGGGAAACCCATTGCTGCTTTGTGAAGTGGGCCAATTGGTGGGTCCTCCTCACTCAATCATGATCCCAAATGAGGAGATTCCTGGTTCTAAAGGTGGGCCTGATCTTGGGCTTTTCCATAGACCAAACGAACTTAAGCAGAGGCCCAGTGCCGGACAGAAAATTCCAGTTGTATCCCCAATCTTGGAGTGCCCTGATTTTGCCAATACGAATTTCGGTGATGAATCAGTGATGCCTACCATGACACCTCCGGTGGGTTTCCTTTGGCAATTCTTAGCATGGGGTTGGGCCGTGACACCAGCATCCGATTGCACTATCGGTTAGAGGAACGTATTACCACGAGTTTCGACTGACACTGATAATTTTCAATCTCCTTCTGATGTCCCAAAGTCACATGATCGTATCTCTGATTATGATTAAAATAGTGAATTTGAGAGGAACCTCAGGAAATTATTGCCAAGTTTGCAAGGAGGTTCTGATTCATTAGCCATGAAGCAATCTTTGGGGATACGTAGAAGCGAGAGACCAAAAAATCCATACTCGCATTTTAATGAGGACGCCAAGTATGTGGCTGAGCCACCGCGATTGGTGAAGAAGAAGGTGTCCCGAGGTGACCCTGGGAAAGGTACGACTCTCAAATCCCTTCTCCTTTCTAATTGGTCTGATGCTCAAATTGCACGTTATTGTGATGCTTGTGGTATTTCCTTTACTGACTCTGCATCTGAATGTTTTAATCACCTCCGTTTGTTAGAACAGTCCCGGATGCCCTTGTCCCGAGAGTCTTTGGCGACCTCCTCAGAGGGCCGCGTTGCTTGATATGTGTTTATGAATATTATTACTTAGAATGTTAGAGGTCTAGGGAGACCGGCGAAGTGGTTTCAATCTAGTGAAGGACTTTCTAAATTTGCATTTTGCTGATGTTTGTTGTATTCAAGAGTCTAAATTGGAGAAAATTTCCCCTACCCTTTGGCATGAGATTGGTGGGATTAGATTGGATCAATTCTGCTTTCTACCGGCTCATGGCTCGGCAGGGGGATTATCATTGGTTGGAATAGCGGGGTGTTAACTAGCAAGCTGCTAAAGGTAGGTGACTTCAGTCTATCAGTTGAATTTTTTTCCAAACGTGAGAATTTCTTGTGGCAGTGTACCTCGGTGTATGGACCTAATGCCAGAGCATTGAAACATGCCTTTTGGGAGGAGCTTCGAAATTGCACGGGGTTCAAGTATTCCTTGGATTATATGTGGAGACTTCAACGCAACTTTTGATGTGGGGATAAAATCTCTGGTCCTCCCAATTTGGAGGACATTAGAAAGGCTAACACTTTCTTGCAAGACCTGGAGCTGCAGGAGCCTCCTTCTTTCGGCAGACGATTTTCTTGGACCAATGGAAAAGCCGTCCCGTTGTGGGTTAAGTTGGATCGTATTCTTGTCAATAGTGTGTGTGAACACTTTCCATAAGATGATCCAGAATAGTCTTCCGATATTATGGTCAGATCATGTTCCTATCCGGTTTAAGGTTGCCATCCACACTTTTAACCTGCGCCCTTTTAGGTATGAGTTGGTCATCTGTGGATGGCTTCCATGAATTAGTAGAACAGTGGTGGTCAGAGTTGTCTCTATTGGGTTGCGGTGCTTTTATTTTGGTTTAAAAAATGGCAGGGCTTAGAAGACAGATGCAGCATTGGGCAAAGTTCTTATTTGGCTCCATTAAACTTAAGAAGCTGGCCTTATTTCATGAACTTGAAAATATTGACATCGTGAAAGAGACTTGACTACTTTTGCCTTTGGAGTACAAACAAGAAGAGGATCTCCTTATGAATTTAAGTGAGATTAGGAAACAAAGATCGCGACTCCAATGGTTGAAGGAAGGAGATGAGAACACCCATTTCTTTCATGCGGTTGCCAATGGCCGAAAAAATCAAAATTTAATTCCTAGTATTTGTTTCAATAGAACTACTCTAACTAATCCTCGGGATATTGGTAAAATTTTCTCTGCTCGCTTTAACCAATAGTTTGGGTTACATCGGGCTTCTAGATTCAGGGTTGATCTCCGGAAATTGCTTGCCAACAGAAGACATGTGGATTTATCCCAGCTGGAACGCCCATTCTCATTAAAGGAAGTTATGGATGCTGTCTTTGAGTTGGGACGGGATAAAGCCCCTGGACAGGATGGCTTTCCTCTGTAATTTTTTTGACAATTCTGGGAAATCATTAAGTTGGATCTTCTGAAGCTTTATGAGGACTTCTTTTTTGGGAGAGCCAAAAGAGAAAAAATCAATTGGGCTAGTATTGTTCTTATCCCCAAGGTCGTTGTACTAGAGGGGCCGGGAGATTATCGCCCCATTAGCCTTATTAACTCTTCCCTAAAAATTCTGTTGAAGCTTTTGGCAATGCCCTTGAGTAAAGTCTTGAACTCGCTAGTTGATGCTGATCAATCGTTTTTCCTAAAAGGTCATTGCATCCTTGACAATTTTGCCACTGCCGAAGAACTGATGTTTAGTTTGCATAAACATAGGATCCTCGAGCACATTCTGAAAGTTGTCTTTGCCAAGGCTTTTGATTTGGTTGATTTGGACTTCTGTTTGAGCTACTTAGTGCTAGGGGTTTTGGGGAAAGATAGATGGGTTGGATCAGGAGTATTCTGTTTTCCTCGAAGGCGTCGATCCCAACATTAATGGTTCTCTGAATCGGTATATTCGCTATCAGAGGGGATTAAGACTGGGTGATCCACTGTCACCATTACTATTTGTTCTTGTTACTGATGTCCTAAGTTTGATGTTTACCCACGCTCTCAGCTCTAAGATCTTAATCGGGGTGCCTTTGGGAGACTTTAGAAGTAAGTGCAATCTCCATTACGCTGATGACCTTTTGGTTTTGTCAAAGGGAGGGCTTGAGGATCTCCGGATAATAAAATTGATTTTATACCTTTTTGAAGGTATAACACAGTTAGAAACTAATTTCTATAAAGCGTGCCTCTACTCGTGTAGAATGGGGGAGCTTCCCGATTCAACGGCTGCTGCTATATTAAATTGTACGGTGGGGCTTCTGCCAGTTACCTATTTGGGTATCCCGCTTTCTAGTAGATGGCCTTGTAAGCAGGATTGGGAGGGTCTTATTCTCAAGGTGAAAAGAAGGTTATCCTCGTGGAAAGAGCAACACCTCTAGGATAGAATGCGTCGAGACTTTTTATGGTCAGGCCCTGATATTGACCATCCTAGATGTCGTTTAGTTAGATGGAAGAATCTTTGTCGACCACGTGACAAGGGGGTTGGGGAATCCTAGATCTTGTTGTCTTCAACCAGGCCCTTTTAGGGAAGTGGTGGTGGAAGTTTGTTCATGACCCAGATTGGAGCGGTGCGATGGTGGTGCAATTCAATTATGGGCCGATTCGTTCGAGGGTGGAACCTACTCAATCTGGTAGGATCCTTTTTTCTTCTCGAAAGGGGTTTTATGTTGCTTACAGGCTTTTAGGGGATGCACTTCGCACGAAATCAAATCAGGAAAAGGAAACTCATTTTTGGAAAGACTGTTGGCTTGACGAGATGGCGCCTATGTACGTGTGGCCTGATATTTTTAGTGGCAGTTTACAACCCAACGATACGGTTCACGAGCTGATCCATCTTTGTAATGGGCCCCCTTTTTCAGAGAACGAGGGTGTTCAGCGTTGCAGAGAGAATATGCGGGTGTCAGATGGGCGACGAGGGATATCATACGATGGATACTTATGAGGACCAAGATCTTTTCAGTCAAATCTTTTTATAATTTCTTAATTGATGGGGCCCTGAGATGCCCTTTGGCAAAGTTCTTCTGGCTCAGCTGGTACCCAAAGAAAATCAGTCTCTTCAATTGGCTTGCATGGAAAAACATAATTCTTACGTTGGAGAACCTAGCCTACAAGAGGTGCAATCGATTGTCGACGGCAACTTGCTTTCTGTGCCATACTGGGATCGAATCTGTTGATCATCTTTTCTTTCAGTGCCCTCTTTCCAAACATGTGTGGAATTACTTTATTAGGCCTTTTCAGCTCCCTGATCCACCATCTTCCATGAGTCAACTTTGGGGACAGTGGAGGCTAGGTTGGCATCCCACCAGGAGAGTTTTTGGGGACCTTCTAGTGAAGGCAATTGTCTGGAATATTTGGCTTGCTAGAAATGATTGTATTTTTAATGCCAACATTTTGCCTGCGCATCGCATTATTCTGAATATTGACAGGATGGTCTTATCTTGGTTCTCTTCAGTTGTTGAGGGTCCGAGGGAGAGGTGTGAGGATGACTTATCTACTATCAGAAGAAGCCTAGAGTTCCTATGCCCTTGAGTGGAGGTGGTTGGTGAGACGCTGCCGGCTGAGAAAGCTCTTGATCAAAGTACGGGCTAGGTCTCAGCAGTGACCGCGAGGAAGGCTTCTTTTCCTCGCCCGGTTCTTTGCTTTTGTTTTGTCTGTTATGTCTAACCACATCTAGTGGTTGTTGTACTCCTTTGTTGTTCCACCGGGGTTGGTGGACTTTGTTGTTCCTGTTTTTCTATTAATTGAAGTGGTTCACCCACCTTTTAAAAAAAATTTGAACTTTTTATTTGTGGTCTTTTTTTCCCAAAAAAAAAATGTAAAATTTGTTTTTATCCCCCATGTTCACTATTTACAACTAAGCTCCTAGATCTATATCAATGATCGAATCTTCTTTCACTGATCAGTTGGATGTATACTGCACATTATGTACAAAAACTCATGAGGTTATGAATTAAGATACTATATAATATGCTTTACTTCCAGATTATTACTGATAGTAGTAGAAGATAGTGTTTAAGGTTCATGTGTGTGGGGCAGAGGATATCAGGCTTGCCCTTAATTCCTTTCTTCTCAAAGATAGGATTTCGGAATTAGAGCGGAGCTCAAACCTACACTTGATTTATTTTTCGCTATTCAGAAATTTGGTTTTGTTGGTTAATCTTTGAAATGTTATGTTGGTTAATCAAGGCTCATTTTTAAATTGTGTTATAATGATTTATCTTTGGTTTTTATAAGTTACAATTTGGTGGAAATTGGCTTGACATCCTGGTTGAGTTATGTAAATGTTTGATTGAATCTTCTGGCTTTGATCTAATCAATTTTCTTTATTAGTTCTTAAATTGTAAAGTGTGCACTGGCCTTGTAGTCAAAATTTTTTTGCTTTTATGTTATAATAACGTAGTTGTACTTCTGATATTCATTGATTTTCCATGTCATTTTCTTAGTTGGTAATGTAATTGTAGTTACCGACCTTATTTTTTTAACAAATGTATGTTCTTCGTTGATTTTCCCCTTCTTTTTTGTTTTGGTTCAGAGACACTGATGCCATGACTCAGATCTTTCCTATCCATATTTTTTGTACCTATTACTTGTGTTTGATAATTAATTTGCACAAATATTTAATTCCTTCTTTGTTTAAGGGCTAGCATGTTATTCTCATTGTAGCTATGCTTCTTATCTAACTTAGTATATGGGTGGTGTCCTGCTAATATAGCTGCAATTTCCAGGAAAATATTTATAGAAATATTACTTCAATGATCTTCGTTAAGCGTTTATAACAAATGGTAAATTTTATTAAAATATGTACAATATAACTAAATCAAATAAGTTAGCTAAATCAAAAGGCAAGATGGACTATGAACTCAAAAAATTTGAACTTTTGCTACAGATTTTGAAGAACATAAATCTATTAAGGGCTATTGGTGTGCTAATTTCTATTGTTGACTTAAAATTGCATTTTTATATCTTTGTTTTGAAATAAAAGGGTAGATTGTTATGATATTCATTTATGGTTATGCTATCAAAGTCTATGAGTGGGATCACATTATGTATCCATAACTTTCTTGGTTTTCATTTCATGTGTGTTTGACATATTCTAGCAATATTGAGTTGATTCCACTGTCTTATGTGAAGAAAACTATGTGCATGCTACATGCAGGGATGGAACCATGACTTATTGATAGGGGGGTTGAAGGCAAAATGTAGAAAAAAATTTATTCATCCTAACAATTGAATAGGTAAAGTTTAGTCAGTTGATTAGATCAAGTTAGTCAGAAAATTTGTTTGACAGTATATATATACACACGAGAGATTATTGTAAACTGATATGTGTTTTCCATTATATCTTATTTAATAATATATAGAAATACAAGATTGCATGGCCCGAGATCTACTCCCTAAATAAAAAATTAATTAGTACAACATCTGAATGAGTATTACAATAAATAATTATTGTAAACTGATATATGTTTTTCATAGCTTATTATTTATGTTTTGTTTTGTTTTTTTTTTAAAATAAAAATTATTAATACCTCGAAGAGAGATCTCTCAACAACAAAAGCAACAACGAACAAGAAAGCTCTAATAAAAGCATCACCAGCTCCAGTGGTACCCACTGTCTTCACTGAATACCCTCTAACCTTGCCTTTGAAATTCTGAAATAATCCAAAACAAATCAATTTATTTGAATAATTACCTTTTATGTTATATATATATATATATAATATATATGAGATATCCAAATGATAATTAATTAAGTAGATTAATTAATTGATGAACCTTAGTGAAGTATCTGCAACTCTTCTCTCCATCAGTAACAAGAAGCAGCTTAAGACCTTCATACTAGAGTGAAAGAACCACATCCTCATTGTAAGGATCTCCTTGTGTTAAGAAAGCAACCTCATCATCACTCACCTGATCAATTTCAAAACAACACCATTAATATAAATATATCAAACAAGTGATATCTATCTATAAACGTTGATCATGATACAAATATATATATATATATACTTTAATGAAATCAGCATGTTTCTAAATATTCATGATGCCCTCACGGGCAGCTTGTTCAGAAGGCCACAAAGGAAGCCTAACATTTGGATCATAAGAGAGAAAGTTCCGGCATCCCTGGCGGCCTTCATCCCCACCATGTGAGTTGATTAGCACGGCTCCATGATTAAACTGATAGAAGTGGAGCCTAGAAGTGGAGGGGCTGGAGGGGCTGGAAGGGATGAAGGGGCCTCTGGTTCCGCCGGCCTGATAAAGAGATCGCCGGAGTTGAGGGGGGGCTGAAGCCCCCGCTAGCCCCGCCTTAGTTCCGTCCCTGGCTACATACTTTATTTAAAGTCTTAAATAAGACTTTTTTTTGTGTTATATAATTTGTTATTATTATGCATTATTTTCTATTATTTTTTTATTTGAAAATATCTTCATATCCTAAGAGATGATGTTTGTTAGAAACTCCTATTATTAGAGTGTTCTTATTTATCTTTTCCTACTATTAGAACTTCCTTATATGTCCGTCTCTTTTTTAGTTTCTTCCAAATTATGCATTTTTTCTATTATTTTAATTTCTTAATGATTTGATTCCATATTATGTAATTCCTATTATGATTTGTAGATTTTCTATTTATAGTGTGCAATTCTTACCAACAAAGTTATCTTAATCTCATTACATTCACATGGTATCAGAGTTAGGTTCTAAGGGTCTGATAAAAAATCTCAAGAATTCTAGTCGTCCAAGGCTTATCCACTCATGGTCCGATAGCCTCATCGTCAGGCCACCCGGCGGTGAGTGTCATCCGAGTCCTCAATGTCGTCCTTTATTCTTTGCATTATTACAGATTCTCCTAGTCATTTTCATATTATCCGGGTCTTCAAAAGTTGAAAGAGAATAGTTCCTCACTTATTTCATTTGCAAACCCTTGGAATGTGAATTCTGTCAGTTTGGAAAACTTGTTTGGTCTTCTGTTCCAAATAATGTCCAATCGCATTCTAACAGGAACCTTATCAAGTCACAAGTCGTCTTTTCCAAATAGTGTTAGCTTGGAAAACATGACTAGTCTTTTTTTCCAAACATGTCCAGTTAACTTGTCAATTTTCTACTTGTCAACATAGCAAATGTCAACTTGACAACTTTCTACTTTCGTTAGAGATGTTGTTCTTCACTACCAAATCACTACTCTTCATTTAACTACTGAAAATCAATTGGTAGATATCTTTACTAAAGCTCTTTGGTGCTCCTATTTGGAACTTGAGGAGAAGTGTTAGGATCTCCAATTATTTGAGTGTTAATATTTATCGTTTCCTATTGTTGGAATTTTTTGTTATATATTTTTATCATTTTTAGTTTCTTCCATATTTTGTAATTTTTTTCTATCTTAATTCCTATTACGATTTGTAGCCTCTTTTTTATAGAGGGATTTTTTTCTCAATAAACTTATCTCAATCTCATTACATGTATAATGCTTTATTGAAATCATGTGCATGCCTTTTATGTTGTTCATTATACATAGATTATTCGGATATGCATTTTGGTCTATGATAACTACACGGTACTGGTTTGTGGTATTATTCACTTTTAACGCATGTTATGGTTTATCTATTTTAAAAAAATGCTCCATTTGGCCATTATTTTTGTTATGTATAAATTAAGGGGTCGCTTGGATTACCATAGTGGTTCCCCTACAAGAGGGAATCATTGAATACATATTCCCATCCCCATGTTTGGATGACTTTTTAAAGAAGAAATCATTCCCTGCAAAAGGTTATTGTAACACCCCATCGAGGTTAAACTTCATTCCCCCTATAATGGTCTTGCGGGTTGTCCAATAGCGACTTGGCATTACTGGGGTGATCTTGGCCTTGAGAAAAAATGCCAAAAATATTCTAAGTATGGAAACCTACCTCTGTAGACAGATGCGCGGGAAAATCTGCAATGACCAAGCGGGTATGGGAAAAATTTGCCATAACAGAGGGAGCCTTGTGGCTTGACCGAGAACATTGAGAAAAACTTAATGTCGGCAAGTTGGCCAAGCAGACATGGCCGAGAAAACCTGCCATAACAAAGGAGGCGTGCATGTGTGATTGAGAGACATGGGCACCTATGCGCAGGAGGCTGCCGTATGCACATGGGCTAGCTGTCATGCGCGTGGCCAATGACAGGGCGGTTGCCAAAGTAGTGGAGTAGTAGGTGGTTGCTCCAAAAAGTTGCCTAAGTGATGGAAAACATGGGAAGTGTGCAGCACTTCTCTCTGTATACACATGGCTGAGGTAGCATCCGGTCATGGGCGAGTGGACTTAGCAGGAATAGTTGTAATGGGTGGTTGCAATGGGTAGTTAATGCATGTTCTCCTTAGAGAGGAACCACTTAGCAAGAGCGGTTGGAGTGGACGGTTCCACCGAGCGGTTCTTTACCCATGTTCATATATTGGGTGGTTTTGGTAACCGCCACGCCCTCTTGGTGGCTTAGATTAAATAAGCCTTGTGGCCGGTACTTTTTTAAGGATCGAGAGATGCAAGTGTAATCATCGGAGTATTGATTGAGAGTTGATCTAGTCGGGAGAAGATCAATAAAAGTCTAAACTAAGTTTGGGTTGCTTATCTTTGTGTGCATTCTTATTTACTTCCACTTGCGCCTTATTAACTCTTGTGGTAAGTTGCGGCTTTGGCTAGCGATGGGCAAGGGCTAATGTTGCACCATCACAGTGCCTCAAGAAGGAAAAAAAAAAGGTAAGGTATTCATTCCGTTGTAACCTTTCATAGGTAGGATTCTGACAACTAGTATCAAAGCTCCTGCGTTTAATGATGGTCGGAGGCACGAAATAAAGGTTGGACCACCTTGACGGATGATTGAAATGGTTGGAGGGCATCGTCAGGCGATTAGAGTACCTGTGATGACTGGATGGAGACACTTCAGTTCTACTTCTCTGTCAGAAATGTAAAGAGTGAAAATTGTGGTAGCAAGCTCAGTCGAGCTTTTGGAAAAGGCCCAGAGGTGGAGGTCCAAGATGCAGAAGCAATTCTGTCGTAAACGACATGGTCGGAAGACCCGTGGTGGGGAGACCCAGGCAGAGTCTATCCATTCAAAGGAAGACTCCAATTTCATGAAGTTCTACATCTGTTTCAATCCTCACTTGGCTCATGAATGTCCAAACGTGGTTGCTTTGGACCTGAAGAAGGAAGATGGCAGAGATTCTCCAAACCAGCCTGATTCATTGCACTTCTTAGGAGCATTTTGAACCATGAAAGGTAGTACTCCTATGCCTCTTCTTTATATACATGCAGTGGTAAATCGTAGGGAAATCGATGTGATGGTGGATACGAGTGTCACTCTTAACTTTGTTAGCAAAGTGGTGGTAGCGTGGCTGAAACTCAATATTGGCAAGCACACCAGCCACGTGAAAACAATTAACTCTAAGGCACAGCCGGTGGCTGATGTGGTGCATGGTGCTACCATTGGCTTAGGTGGCTGGGAAGAGAAGATTGATCTATTGACCGTGACTATTGATAATTTTGATCTCATTCTTGGCATCAACTTTCTCGTAACTGCAAAAGCCGCTGTCATGCCGTACTTGGGCTGAATGCTTCTTATGGAGGGATCGCGGACATTCTTTGTTGCTAGTTTCTGACAGGTAAAAAAGGAGAAGGAAGCACTCCTTTTGACCATGCAAGTAGAGCAAGGTCTGAAAAAAGGTGAACCCACTTGGTGGTTTTGTTGGAACTCAAACTAGATAGTGTGGTGGAAATTCCGAACGAGGTTGCTGGTGTGTTGGATGAATTCAAGGATGTGATGCCTCCTGAATTGCCAAAGCGACTTTCACCTCGATAGGATATAGATCGTCAAATTGAGTTGGTCCCCGGAGTGAAGCCGCCCACCACATGTTAAGATCTAGAGCAACATCCTGCCGCATATCTCTGGCACTAAGGTTTCGACTGCCACCACGACCTTCGCCGCGTCCACGAGCCAAGCCACAGCAAGATCGAGGTTTCAACCAAGGCCCAAATTCACCATTGGTATTATAGGGCTGCAAAGAGAGATTTGGGGCAATGGCAGCTCCATCCAACCCCTCGCCGGCCTCAATAACCTACATCTCATGATCGGCTCGCACCAGCTTTGATTCCAAAGGGATAGAGGGCACAAGCTTCTCTAGACATTGGTGACTATTGTGAAGATGCAGTGTGCCTTGCCATAGCCTACTCTCTCGCACTTGTAACAATAAACATGAATTTTCTCGTATAAAACTAGAACAAAAACATAGTGTTCAACATATTGTACCCAAGTCCCCTGCTTGAGGGGTTGATTCAAGTCTAATTTCATATAGACCCGAGCAAACTTTGCCTTAGAATAATCAGTTGTGTGAGAGTCCACTTTGAGGACATGACTGAACTAGTAGGCCACTGATTCAAGAATTTCTCCTCCCCGTAACTCCATGGGAAGATGATAGATTTGGATTCAAACAGCTGCCAAAGAAACTCGTTCAAAGGCTGGTTGGAAGCTCTCTTTCCAAGGAGAAAGTTGAAGTATACGCATGCAATGGGTTAGAGTCCCTCTCGGATGAGCCAGTTCTACATCTCTTCCGTCTCACAGTATATATAGTAAAAACCATTAGGGAGATTAGCAACTGTAAATGCACCTAACCCACACCAAGCGTCCACCAGAGCTAGCTTCGCTTTATCAAGGGGCTTACCAAGAAACTTTGCATAAAGAGACGACTGTATGAATCATCAAGCGACTCTCCTTCATCAGGGGGGGGGGCATCACAGGTTCAAAGAGAGTTTGATGAGAGAGAGGATTTACATCAATGAATTTCCTAAAAACCCTAGCCAATTGCAACCAATTGCTGATGAATCGTCAGGCGACTCTCCTTCAACTCTAGCTTAATGACTTGCGTGATGTCACCATCGCCATGACTGGAGCTTGCTCTTCCAACGTCACCATCACCCGCGTTGCCAAGGTTGCTGGAGATTTTGCAAGAACCCATAACGGTTCCCAATTTCTTAATTTTTTCAATGTATATTATGCTTTTGTCTCTCCATATTTGAGACAATTTGAAGTTGGTTTTGCTTGATGGGAGCTCCTTGCTAATGAATAACCCAGTGTTGTTTTCTTGAGGCTTTTTGAGTGGTTCTTTAAGGATTTCTAGACTTTGGTGAGTCGGTGGTTGCAACCCTTGTGCATGTACATTAGGACAGCTATTGTTGAGACCAACTGTGATATTTATAATGACCGATTGAATTTTTTTTTGGGAAGAGGAGTGGGGCGAACCCACTAGAAACCCAGGGACGTGCACAAACCTCGGTGGAACAAGTGGGGACGAGGCCGCGCTCACGTGGGCGCTGGAACCACCCGTACACAACTCCCAGAAATGTGCCCTCAGCCAAGAATCGAACTCTCACCACTCGGTGAGAGCTCTATCGGCGACCCATATACCAATGGCCGATTGAATTTAGTGGTGCTCTGATCTTTGTTGTTTGGACATTTTGTTGATGTCATGGAGTTTTGATGGCTATTGACTCTGTTATCTAATGGAATGTTGTCTTTGATCAGTGTTGATATAGGATGCTGGGGAAAGATGGTTTTCTTAGCAATGTGTGTATGATGTTTGGATCAAGTGTCTGATTATGGTTTCTGAGTGGTTTGGAGTGAAGCTGAATTCTTTTTTTGAGTTGGCTGTGGATTTTGAAGGTGATTTTATGGAGCTTTATGCTTACATTTGGAAATGTTATTTCCAGAAATTTGAAAGTCTTATCAATAACTTAATTTGATATCATAGCTAGGGTCACACTTTTACATGCCTTTTGGCTTTTGCAATTGGTTACTTAATTGTGTTTATGGCATTTAAAAAACTTTAAGAGATTCTCTTTGAGTTGAAATGACTATATTTGTTCAGATGTATTTAGATTATCCATTATCCGTTTTTTATTTTATTTTATTTTTTTATCTATTGTGATTATCTTTCCTTTTTGTTAAATGGTTGTATTTGACTAATTATTAGATGCTTTATTCAGCTCTCAATTTGCCTGACTAATTGCTTCGAACCTAATGTGGTGAGGTGTTGGCATTTCCTATGGTTGATTTTGTGATGCCAGAAGTTTCTTATTCGTTTTTGTCAGTTTGATTAAACTAAGGTTTGTTTTTCTAACATGTTCTAAGCACATGTCTAGAGGCTATCTATTTGATTATTTTGAAAAATTGTTTCCTGAATGAAGAATGTGGTATTGCGTTACAAGTGGCCTTCAGATTGATGTTAAACTTGTTGGTTATGTCTGTGTGTGTATATATAGACATAGTTGGAATCTATATTTTATTTTATTTTATTTATTTTATTTTATTTTATTATTATTATTATTTATTTTTTTTTTGAGCTTTGGCTTTTGTTACTTCACTTTAAAAATTAATTTTAGTGTAATGTGCAGTGCTGCTTCTTGAATGGTTCATTAACAGGTAATTAACACATAAATTAAAAAAAAAAATTGTAGCTAATGAATTTGTCAATCATTTATTGGTGAGTGTATGCCTGGGTTGTTAGAACTGTGTACAAGCCTGTCCATTGTGCAATGTAAAGTATGTTGTAGGGATGGCGAGGTACATTTGAGGTTGGAAAAACCATTGGCTTTAGAATGAGGTTGTTGCTTTTATTAACTTGTGCATCTAGGTTTTCATAGATTTGACATATGTACGTGTTATTTCATAAATGGATGAGGTTGACTAAGTGACACTGTATTTTTTGATGTACATGCATTATTTTTTTGTTTTTAAATCTTATAATTGCTACATGTGCAAAAAAACGACATTACAATGGAAGTAGATTTATTTAATATGAGTTTGAGTTAACATCGAATAGGCGGTGAAAACAACAAGAATACTTAAAGGGGTGATTTATGAAAGTGACATAAAATGCATTGATAAGCTACGCATGGATCGGCGTTATTTTTATAACTTGTGTCAATTATTGACCACTGGTAAATTAAGAGGCACAATAAATGTTACAGTTGAAGAGATGTTCACGATGTTTTTCAACATTATAACACACCATGTTAAAAATAAGATAACCAAGTTTGATCTTTTGTGATCTGCAAAAAGAGTCAGTCGGCACTTTTATGTTGTGTTGAGGTCAATTATCTGCTATCATGGTGTTTTCCTAAAGAAACCTGAACCAATCCTAGAGAATTCAAGTGATCCCAAGTGGAAATGGTTTAAGGTAACAGATTAAAGTTACACTTTATTTTTCTTTGTTAAAGGAGGGGATTACATAAGTGAGTAAACAATAATTATTTTTTTTCCCAATATAAAATTGTCTTTGAGCATTTGATAGGACACATATCCGGGTGAATGTACCCGATATTGATCATCCAAGATTTAGAACACGAAAATATGAAATTACTACTAATGTATTTGGCATTTGCTGTCAAGATATGTAATTTATATATGTCCTATCTAGCTGGGTGAGTTAAGCGCATGATGCTCGGATAATAAGGGATGTTACAAAACTAAATTGATTAGAAGTTTCAAACGGTAAATTAAATGTACCGTGTCGCTTCTGATGTTGTTATTGCTTATGCATGTGTGCCTAACAAACAATTTGTTTGCGTCTTAAGTTTCTATTACTTAGTGGATGTCGGTTATGCAAATTGCCTCAGATTCCTTGCACCTTTTTTAGGCCAATGGTATCACTGGAGTTCTTGGGCTGATAAGCGTTGTTTGGAAACACCTAAAGAGCTTTTCAACATGAAACATCGCTAGGAACATTTTCTAGGAACTTTATCGAGAGGGCATTTGGGTTTCTAAAAATCCATTGGCAATTCTATTTAGTCCAAGTTTCTATTAGATGACCATCCAACGGAGTATTATTAATGCATGTTGTTTGTGGAGTTGTTTGCTCCACAATTTCATTAGGAGGAAGATGGTGGAAGCTCCTGGAAAAGAAGTTGATCCTTCATCTTTGGATGAGAGTATAGAAGATGATTCCAATAACATAGTAGCCATGCAACTAACAAATAAATGAACTCAGTTTAGGTAAGTAATGGCCATAAATATGTTTAACAAATGACAATCACATTGATTTAGTTAATGAATCGCTATGTACCGAATGTTTTTATATGTTGATCCTTCTTTTGGATTGTGTAACCTGTTGTAATTTCATGGATATTTTGCTTGTTGTACATCCTGTAGACTTGCATAGTTTAAATGTGTTATATGACACGAAGCTGTGGAAGTTGCAAAGTTTGGAGTTTTACCTATCTTTTAATTGAATCAAAATTTGGCCTTTTTTTTAAATTTCTTTGATGATTTATGTTCTGATTAAATGACTAGTTAATTAATTAGGGTGAGGTTCAGTGCATAATGTTTAATGAACCATAATGTTTAACGAAGCCACATGATCTCACGGCTCATTTCAAGTAATTGGCAGTGGCTGCTCACAATTTAAGAACATCACATGCTTTAAGCCATTAAAGAGTGCAAGTGGATGCAAACCTATGTCCACATCAATGTTACTTGCACGGAATTTTTTTTCCCCCTGTAAAAGCTTAACTTAAGTGTATAGTATTAATTCATATTCAATAACTGTGCAAATTAAACACATACTCTAATCATTGTAAAAGTCGTTGAACTTGCGTGTATAGTCTATTGTTATTATTATTATTATTATTATTATTATTATTATTATTATTATTATTATTATGTGGGTGTATATATATCGAGATAGTATCTATCTTGATCTCAGTTGAACATGTTCTAATGATAATTAATGGTGAGCTTAGTATTGTGTTCAAGGTATATGCACATGCTCTGATCATTGTGAGGTGTACAACCTACAAGTGTGCAACCACGAGGATAATCTTGATATCGATCTCTCTAGCTGCAAATTATAACATAATCTTTTAAGAATAGCTCATGGGTTATTCATGTTGAATTGGCAGCAATTTATAAGTTCAAGTTCATTAATATATTTTAGAAATTAATGTTAGTTTATGTGACTATCTAGTTTTGTATATCAAATTTCTATATTATATCAATCGGTCTAGTCAGTGAGGAGAACCATGAGCTTAACTCATGTATACGTATGCATATATATATATATATATATATATAATCTTGGTTTAAAATACTTATATATGATGGGCTGAAAAATGTATCTAGTTTTGTATTTCTCTTTGTTTTCATTCATATACCATGCATCTATTTAACATAGTTCTCAACATGCAAAACCTGTATTTCTTTGATATAGTTATATACTTATATGCATATTGTCTAATATAGATCATTTGGTGTTAATCAGTAAGCCCATTTCTTTGTCATTCGAGTTGTCAATTTCTTTGTGTGTTTTATTAGTATGGCGTCTGAACAACAACAATGGGGCAGGGGACAAAACAAACGATGTTGGATGCCAAAAGATGATAAAACCCTAATTGATGTTTGGTTACACTTTATGCAAACCCTATATAACGGGCTAAATATGGCTTTTGGAGTGGATACTTCTTTCAATCGGAAAGAATAATACAAAAAAAATTCCACAAACCAAGCTAAAGGTTATATTAAACATCGAATCTCGTGTAAAATTTTTGAGGAGTAAGACAAATGTCATTTCTAATAAGTGGTTTTGATTGGAATTTCGAAATAGCACTATCATGTGTAAAAAAAGTGCATGTGATGAATATGTCAAGGTAAACAAAAAATATCATATTTAGTAAATATGCAAAGTTAGATTGACATTTTATTCACATCATTTATTTTTCTTATGCAATATAGAGTCACAAAAAAATAGTTGGACCTTATGATAAATTTTTTCCATTTTTCAGTGATCTCATGCCGATCTTCACCAAAGATAGAGCTTATGACAATACTAGGGGTGATATTGGAGATGATGCACTCAATATGAACAGGTGATAACATTTTTACTCGAGGAGGGTGCGGGTTTATCCTAAGTGCCTGTTGATGACCTATCCATGCCCAAGCAAGAACTGACTTAGTCTCCATCACATTTGCCATCTAATAACAACACCTCAACAAGGAAAGGTCTTGCTAAGTATCTAACAATGGAGCAAATTTACGCAAATTTTCAGAATTTTGTAGATATTGTTGGTTTAGAGTTTAAAGCATTGGCTAAAGCAACAACCCCTAATGCTGAGTCAGTAGCTCATACTGCTAAATCTATTGCTCGCAATGTTGAGATTATTACACATAATGTCGAAATATCTGCCCGTAATATTGAAAGCACACCGCACAATGATGCAACTTGTGCAAAAAATGAAGGAAATAAGAGCCTGTTTGATGAAGTACATTTTTCTAGGGTTTACTGAAGATGAGGATGTTCATGCAGCAAGTCTTGGCAAAAGATGAATATCAACTCAAAGTATTTTGGGACCTTTCAACTGAAAGAAGCTTGTGTTTTTGTCAGGTTTGCCTGCGTAATGTGTGAATCATCTTAGTAGGAATTTCATAGTTGACATTTAAATTTGATGCTTATTATTCTTCATTTCATATAGTAAATTTGTGATCATGAGTTATCTTACATGCCATTTATATGTTCATGTCTCAAGAATATTTTGGTATTGAGTTTAGTTTTTTAAGAGATACTTGTGGTTGATAAGGATTTTGTTTTAAAAATAAATAAATAACTTTGTACGTTTCAATGTTCTTTGTCTGGAGGTTTATCCATTTGGTGGCCAAGTGTTATCATGGGAAGATGACTACAAAGAGGAGTTGTTCTTTGTTCTTGCGTAGCTTGTTTTGGACCCATAGAGGTTTTGAATTGTCATGATTGTTTTGGTGGATTGGTGAATTGTTGGTTTTGGACCCATAGAGGTCTTGAATTGTGATTGTTGTTTTGGTGGGTTGGTGAATTGTTGAATTGTTGAACTTTGGCGATGGAAGTTTTTTTATTTTTTCTATTGCTCTTTGCTTTATGAGTTTGGCAATGTTGTGTTTGAAGTGATGATATTTTTACTTTGAAATTTTAATGCTACTTGTTAATATATTATTATAGGGACCTTTGCAAAGATTTCAACTTAGAATGCATTGCTGGTGGTCGGATTTGTTCATTAGACTTGGAAGGTTAGATTGTCATAAAGTTTAACACACATATGGATTAGCATGGATAGATAGGGTACCATACATAAGGTGTTTTGTAGTTTGTTCTACAAGCATTTTCTCTCTGAAACCCTTCTCAGAACATTCAGTTCTCTTCTCATGGCCCCTCCGGGGCCTTCACCGCCCTCTGCTCCCTCGCCCGGAACCCGTCCTGGGGTTTCCTGGGCTAACGTCGTTAACATAAACCCTAAGCCTACTTCTGTGGAAATTCCTATGCATTTCCAGCGAGATCACTTTGATAAACTCAAGAGCTCGTCTAAATATTTTGTCACTATTGATAATGATCTTTGGTCTAATGCCAGAGATGCAATGCAAACCTCCTTATATGCAAAGTTCTTGGGAAAGTCTCTCCCGCTTGAACAAACTAAGCTTGCTCTTGTAGATGCTTGGAGAGGTCTCGGCGCGTTCTCGGTTGCTGACCTTCCCAATGGCTACTACTATATTAGATGCGAATTACTGGACATGGTCAATCATCTTCTCTGGGATGGGCCCTGGACGGTGGCGGGTCGTATACTCCAACTTGCTCCTTGGAAAGAGTCCTTTCAGCCTACCTTTGAGAAACTCTCAATAGCTGCAGTTTGGATTCAGATTTTTCATCTCCCTATGGAACTTTGGACTGGTGATATCTTAGAAATGGTGGCATCTCAATTTGGTAGAGTCCTCAAAGTAGATGATCATTCTCTTGACCCATCCAGGGTGAAGTTTGCCCGTGTTTGCGTGGAGGTGGACCTTTCCCAGCCTCTGCAACTTGGCACCTGGGTTAACTATGGGGCTCACTCGGTCTTTGTGCTTATTCTCTATGAAAAATTACATGTTTTTTGTTACAGGTGTGGTAGAATCGGTCACGGTGAGGCTCACTGTTCTTTTTCCAGCATCCCTCTGCGGCCGGAGAACCGCCTGCCCCCTGAACTGCCAGTTCAAGGGCCGGTGAGCGATTCTCCTGATATGCAGATCGATGGGTTGGGAAGAAGCAGGTTGATAGTCATGGCGACCGGTGCTCCCCTCTGCAGGTTATCGATGATGTTGAACGAGATTTTGGCCCGTGGCTGATTCCTCGTTACAAAGGCTCTCGTTCCCGGGGTCGTGGTCGGGGAGGGGCTCTTACTGGTGCTCGTTCCAGTGACCGGCACGGCGACCATGGCTAGAGCTCAAACCCTAAGCCTTCTCTGAGGTCACCCCCGTTGATGCTTGACACGTGTCCTCTTGCATGCCCGTCTTCGACTCCCGATGGTGGGTTGTCTCGCATGCATGCGACACGTGGAGGGCGCTCTCGTTGCGGTGGACGCGATTCAACTTTCAAAACTCCTTTTGGTCTGGGTGACTGTAGCGCTGACCCTCTCGCACTACCCAACGTTCCTTTGTTGCCTTGGGACCCTACCTCCCCTTCTCCACTCTCTGACATTCCGCCTTCTATTCCCTCTGACACACGTAATGGGGAAACTCCTCACTCCTCTCAGCAACATCCTGAGGAGAATCCTTCTCTTGGACTCCGAGCGGATGGACCATTGGGAAATGAGAACGTTGGCTCCTCCACTGCGTCCTTGTCTCATTACCCTGGTCCTTCTCAGTCTCCCCTTCTCATCTCCTCAGTTAAGCTCTCCTCTTCGGCACATAAGAAGGATGTTGATGATTGCCATCTCTTAGCTGTCGAAAAGGTAGTCAATGTCTCTCTTCGGACCATTCTAGAGACCTCAACATGGAGGCCTCTTCTCCCTATGATTCCGATTATTCTGATTCTCCTATGGAACCTGACGACAATATGACCCTAAGCCACTTTCAAAAGGATGTAAAACTTGAAGCCCTAGCCAGAAGAGATCCTTCCCGTGGATCCTCTCGTTCAAAGAAAGGGAAACGAAACCCTAACCCTTAACTTTCTCCCTTTCATTTTGTCTTCATGGTTTTTAAAATTTTTACTTGGAATTGTAGGGGTATTTCCAACAAGAAAACTCAGGATCGTATCCACGACGTCATTCGTTGGCTTAGGCCTAACTTCCTTTGTCTGGTCGAAACCAAATCGGACATTGATCGTATTTACCGCTTCTGTAATACCCTTACCAAAATCTGGGATTGGGCTGCCATCCCTTCGGTTGGTCTTTCTGGGGGTATCATCGTTCTCTGGAGGCATGAACTTGGTGTTGTTGCCCCGTTGGCTAACTCCCGTTCGGTGCTTCATCTGGTTATATCCTCTAACAACATCCATTGGATCCTTTCTATGATTTACAATGCTCAGGTATTATCTCTCCAAAACTCAACTTGGCATAGCTTATCTGGTATGTCTTCCCTGAACTTACCCCTGGCTCCTTGCTGGAGATTTTAATGTTATCATCTCCTCAAATGAGCATAGCGGTGGTACTTTTCGCAATTATTCTTCTAAAGCCTCCCTTTTCTCTACTTTTATTGTAAATAATAACCTTATTGATCTTGCCTTTGTTGGTCCTAGCTTCACCTGGTGCAATGGACAAGCTGGCATTTCCAGGCGCTGGGCTCGTCTGGATAGATACCTTGCTAGTCCCAACTGGATTACCATCTTCAATAATTTTTCAAATAAACATCTTCCCCGCTCTGTCTCTAACCACTCTCCTATCTTTCTCTCGGTTTTTTTCAAACTCTTCCTCGCATTCTAAAAAACTCTTCCGTTTTGAAAATTTTTGGTTAGATTATGCTGGTTGCCATGATTCTGTTATTAGGGCTTGGTCTTCTTTCTCTGACCCTAATCCGTTGCGCTCCTTTTCAAATTCTATCTCTCTTACTAAGAAAAACCTTTTCAGGTGGAAATCCTCCGGTGTCCACCCCCTCGATCAGGAAATCAAAAATATTGAAGTTGAGATCCAAAAAATCGAGGAGGCTTCAATTAGTTCTGACGATCCTTGGTTTCATACTTGGCTTCAAGCTTTGACTACTCGTCATTCTGTGCTTCTCCACCAAAACTCTATCTACTGGGGTCAACGTGCGAAGATGCTTTGGGTGTCGGAAGGAGATCGTAACTCCAGATTTTTTCACACTTCGGTCAAAATTCGCTGCCATAAAAATAAGGTTCATGCTATCCAAAACTCCTCAGGTACTATCGTTTCTGAACACTCTGAGATTGAAAGCTATTTTTTGGATTTTTTTTTTTTTTAAATCTTTGGCATTCTTCGACTACTTTCAATGTGGAGGCCTTCTTTAATGCCATTCCGGATGATTTTGCCGTTCTGGAGGAAGTGGATAGAGCTGCTTTGATTAGACTGATCACCAAAAGGGAGGTCTATCAAACTCTCGTTTCCATGCCTCGCGGCAAAAGTCCTAGTCCGGATGGCCTTAACGTTGATTTCTACATTTATTATTGGAATATTTTGGGTGATCATCTCTTTAATGCGATTTCTCATTTTTTCCTCACCTCCACTCTTCCTCCTTCTTGGGGTAAAACTTTTGTTGCTCTTATCCCCAAGAAAGGTAATCCTTCTTCTGTCTCTGATTTTCGTCCCATCTCTCTCTGCAATGTTTGCTATAAAGTTCTCTCTAAAATCCTTGCCAACCGCCTTAAGTCTGTCATGCATAAGCTTATCGGTCCTGAGCAAACGGGTTTCCTCACCGGTTGTGGCTCTTCCGATAATGTCATTGCGGCCCAAGAGATTGTCCATTCTATCGAATTTGAGTACCCTGCCCCTCCTAGGATGATCATTAAAATTGATATTGAGAAAGCCTTTGATACTGTTGAATGGAATGCGATCATTGCTACCCTCCAGAGAATGTGTTTTCCGGATTTATGGATTGCTTGGATCAGGGCTTGTATTTCCTCTGCTTCTTTCTCTCTTCTCATCAATGGTCAAAGCTCTTCCTGGATAACTAGTAGTAGAGGATTAAGGCAGGGAGATCCCATCTCCCCCTTCTTTTTCTCCTAGTTACCCAGAATTTGTCGGCCATTCTCAATAAAGCTCTTTCCCTTTCCCTTGTCCAAGGTTTTAACCCTTCTCTGTCCCATGATTTTAATCACATGATGTTTGTTGATGACCTCCTTCTGGTCACCACTGCCTCCCGCAGAACGGCCCGTAATTGTTTGCTATGTCTTAATTATACCATTCCATCACTTGTCAACGGCCTAATCCTTCCAAATCTGCTGTCTATTTCCCTTCTTGGTGTAACAAAAAACTTTCTAATTCCATCTCATCCATTATGGGCTTCAGCAAAGGATCTTTTCCTCTTAATTACCTGGGCATTCCTATATCTCCCATCAGATTACCAGTTCTCCGTTTTAACTCTCTTATCTCCAAAGTCCAGAACAGTATCTCTGCTTGGAATCATGCTTCACTCTCTACTGCTGGCAGAGTCACTCTTCTCAATAGTTGCATTTTCTCACTTCCTAACTACTTCCTTTCGGTTATGCATCTCCTGGATTCAACTCTTGATAAGATTTCTAAACTTGCCAGAACCTTTCTCTGGAGTAATGGCAACAATGATCGTAGCTTTCACTCTATTGGTTGGTCGGTTACTACACTTAAAAAATCTGAGTGGGGGCTTGGTCTTAGGAACCCTAGGCATGTAAGACATTCTCTCATGGCCAAGAACATATTTGCTATTTTAAATTCTGATTCTAAGATTTGGGTGGATATCTTCAAACATAAATATCCAAATTGGCATCCTTGGTCTGCTGGTTCTTCTTCAAATTCTTCTTGGTTTTTTAAATCTATTTCTCGTTCTGCTCATTGTTTAAAAATGCATCTTCATATCCTTAATGCTAATCCTGATGCTTTGGACTTTTGGAGGGACCCTTGTAACTTGGACCTTCCTATTTCATTCAAACCTACTTATCTTAATATGGACTTTAACTTAGAAAATTTGAACTTTTCGGATCTCATTCAAGTGAACAGCTTTAATCCAATCCTTATTCAAAACATCTTTGGCCCCAACCTTGACTGGGATTGGATCAATAGTATTAGGTTTGATGTTAATTCTCATAATCAATGGGTTTGGGGGCCTCTCTCCCTTCGTACCTCAGTTGATGCTGTTGTTTACGACTGCTTGGTTTCTTCTGATCCTAGTCCTTGGCCAGGCTGGAACAATATTTGGAAGCTTTGTGTGTTGCCCCGTATTAAGACTTTTATTTGGAAGTTAGCTCATGGCAAACTCCCTACTGGTGATTATCTTTATAGTCTTAATATTGGTCCCCCAACACAATGTCATTTATGTGGCTTGGTTTCTGAGTCTACCTCCCATATCATTTGGAATTGCTGTAAAATTGTTCCTTGCTGGAACTCTCTTTGCACTTCTTTCAATTTAGATCCTATTATTCGTACTGATTTTAGTACATGCAACTGGCTATCTTCGAGATTTACCTCTAAGCTTTCTGATGTTTTCTTCAAAGCTCTTATTGCCTCTATTGCTTGGACTATTTGGAAAGATCGTTGTAATTTAATCTTTAACAACTGTCAACCCAAATTTCACACCATTTATTCGCGAGCTTGGAATCTCTATCGGGACTTCTTCAAATCAATCGGCAATGATATCAGGGAGCTTTCTTACCCTTCTCTCACTTCTTGCCCTTGGAGCTCTATCAATCTCTTTACTGATGCCTCTTGGTCTGATTCTTCTGTAAGTTGTGGCTTTGGCTTTATTGCTGTCACCAACACTGGCCAAATCTTACTTGCAGGCTCTTTGGGATCAAACACTGATTCACCAATCTCTGCGGAGATTGATGCCATACACTTTGCCCTAGACCAATGCATTTTCAAAAACTGGTCCCCTAACCGAATTCTTTGTGATTGTCCAGGTATTGCTGGCTTACTTAAGCACTTCGATACCTGCGTGGCGTGGCGCTTCAATTCGGCAATTGACAGTCTCAAGACCAAGCTTCTCAACTTCCATTGTTTGAATATTAAGACTATTCCTCGTTCTGACAATCAGATTGCTGACGCTCTGGCGAACTTCGGTCGTTTAAATCCGCACCTATCTCTTTTCGATCAGGGCTTGTATCGTCCCCGTTGGTTCGATGACCTCTGCAGGAGCTTTCACTTCTCCTTCTAATTAGTTTTTATTTTGTTGAGCTTTGCTCTTTTGTCAAAAAAAAAATAAATAAATAAAGTTTAACACATTCTACCTAACAAAGAAAATCAATTGTAAATTTTATAAAGTGTAATGAAAATTGAAATAAATTTAACATAAAGGAATTTATTTAATTTATCTGTTAATGAGAATATTAAACATAATTTGGTTAATTATTAATTAACCAAATTAAAATGTTGAATGATATTTGGAATATATAGAAGCAAAAAAATTTTATTTAATTCAACTAGTAATCATAATATTTAAATTAATAAAATTAATTAAAAATTTTAAAATGCAGAATGAAATTGTGAATTTGAAGGAATTTTTTTATTTAGCTATTAATCATAATATTATAACAAATTTAATTAATTATAAAAGTAAACATGTTCGATGCAATTTGACTTTTAAAAATAAAAAAAATTACTTAATTTAATTGCTAATCATAACATTAAATTAAATAATTATATTTTAAAGATTTTATAAATGAAAACATTTATTTATCATTAAACATATATAAATATTATTTATTTCTAATAAAGATATAAAGTAATCTTTTCACATTTCCGCATATATTTTTTTTATTCCCAATGAATTATATCTCCAATCAAACACTTTTTTCATGATCATCTCCTACCTATTTTTATCCCTCTAACCAAATCCGCTGTAGGAAAATTATTCCCTATGTCCTTTTTATTTGTTTATTTTATCTAATTCATATGGATCAAGCTAATTGGCTGAAATTGGTTAACAATCTAAATTTTATGATTTGATTGTTGTTCCAGAAGCAAATTCTAAAAACCTTTAAATTATGTAATATATGATATGTAGCAATCACACCTAATATTTTAATCAAATTTGCTATAGGTCAAACTCTGAAGGGTGCTTGGTGCAGGATTCGGCTGGCAGCCCTACTCTTAACTTCGCTCTCACGAGTCAGAAACAATCATTGAACAACTATTGCATCTAACAAAGTCAATTGTCAATATTAGAGAACAATTATGTCAGCAAAACATCCATATACACACAGAGGTCAGAGGTCAAAACTCATTCTGTCAGTTGTGAAAGGAAAAGGGTAAGGCAGACATACAAGCAATCCCAAAAGCAGAACTGTGATGCCCAGACCAATGTATTTGTTCTCTGGTTCAGAGATCTCCTCAGACAGGGGAGCAATGGGTCCCCTTTGTAAGAAAAATAACAGAACTGCCCAATAAAATGCCACGTCACTGAAGAATGAAGATACTCCGAGCAATGCAAGCGTGACTCCAGTCAAACGTGTAGACACCTGTCAGCACAATACAAGCCAAATCACCAGTAGGTTACAGGGTTTTGACCCAGGTAGTAGATAAACGAATCTCCAACACAACAGCTACACTCACGACTCACGAGTATCTAGTACCCTCTTCAGAACCCATATGCATCTAGTACCCTTCTTCACCGTATGTAAGATTATCTAGTATATAAAAGAATCTCTAACACAACAGCCACATTCAAATGTCTTAGAACCCACATGCAAGAGTAAAAGGGTACCTTTCTTCCCCACAAGGCAAAAGAAATGCGTCCCCCATCAAGTTCTCCTGCTGGAATACTGTTGATAGCATTAATAAGAAGTCCAGCCCAGGCCCATAATACAAGCGGGTTAACTGACAATCGAGCTCCCTCTTTCAGAGCATCACCAAGAAGTAACTTCGCTGCAGTAAGGAAAAATTTCATCTTACATGTGATGAATAAGAACACAACCATCTGCATAATTAATTGACAGTCTCACGGAAATATAAACAGGCAGAGCTGCTTGCAGTGCAGACTTATAAATTTGAGCAGATACAATTGCTTACCTACACCTCCAGCAAGAAATGACTCATGAAAGATGGCAGAATCAATAACAATACCAATGCCATCATTTGGAGGCAAGATAAATCCTAATAGAAAAAGAGTGAATCCCAACAAGAATCCAGCCATAGGCCCCGCAACTGCCAGCTTTAGAAGATCCTGGCGGTTGGAGACAATGCTAACAATCCTTGTAATGGCGCCAAAAGAACCAATCTGCAATCAACCAGTTCATCATCTACATAGGGAAAAGGTTAATAGCTGGTAAGATCTAATGTAGCACATCGAACTAATCTCTATCCAAACCAGATATGTCATTCCAGGTGCTTAATGAAAATCATAACAGACAACAAGAAAAATCTGGGGCCGCTTATAGGAAGCTAGTTCCCTTTCTGCATGAGTCGTCTTCAGCAATTATCTAGTTCTCAGGAATTAAATTATATATTGTCATTATGCTCTCTGTTCTTGTATCCCAGAGGACATCACAAAATAGTCATTGCACTCAGCAATTATTTTCAATTGCATATTCATTTTCCTAGCTGATTCAATAATTCTTTGCTGAAATTCATTTAAATTATGCACTTCACCTACTTCTTCAGAAAAAGACACCATGGTGGACAACAATTACACAGCAGATGGACAAGTAGGGGATGTAATACTTATGTATACTGTCATGAAAAAGCACTTGGTAAAATACTATCATAAAGTAGTTGCATCTGATCTTCTCTAGGTTAACTTCAAAGGCTTTTCCTTGGCATTTCTTTGATCAGGCAAATAATCCTCTTCAAAAATGTAGTGAACAAACATATACCCAAAAAGCCAGGCATCAACACTTCTTTTTTCTCTCTTATAGGCCAGAAAGACATCAACTAATTCATTAAAAACCTACATCAACACCTATTCAGTTTCAACAGAGAAAGGAAATTTCAGCAACAAAAACAGTTTGCTTTTCCTGCAAGAGAGCATGTTGATGATGTGAACTGACCAAAAGATTGCTAGATGAAATATCTGACCTGCCAACTAGGAACAAAATAAGGCACTCCAAGTTTGACCCCAATATCTCTTGCAACCAAGAGGTGTCCAACTTCGTGGGAAACTAACACAAATGTTGTAACAAGTGCTCCAGGAAGGCCTTCTTTCAACATCTCAAGATTATCAAATGTTGATCTGGAACATCAACATAGACCTAAATTATTGACCAAAAATCAAAACTACTTGCTCAAAAGAAAATAGCGAGTGAGCAAGCATGACATATATCATATATGTATCATCCTGTATGTATGGCTTGCAGTCAAAAGACGTCAATCTTCAAGAACTGAAGACAGGCACAGTAATGATGTGATGCATTGGTGGGTATGAATGCAGGCATGTGCTCCAAATGAGTCAGTTTACTTGCCAGTCAAATTTATGCAGTATGTCTCAGACAAAGTCTGAAGCAGGTTATTGAGATGTCTTTTGCAGAAATAAATCCAACTGATATGTGCCCAAGGCAATGAAGGCAAGCTAGTAGGTTTGGACACGAAATGAGATAACGCAGCCAATTGAACAAGTCAAACTGAGCTTATTCAGGATTCTTAGAAAAGGAACACTATAATTTGGCTCCTGCCAACAATCCAAATCGATCATTAAAGAGAGAAATGATTTTTCAGAAAAAATGATGATATCTAGATTCCAAGTTTTTTTTTTTTTTAATCAAGGGAAGTGCCCCTTTACTAAAATTCACTTTTACGTATATTACCTCTTAAATTAATAAGAAATTAGTAATAAAAATTGTTAAGAAAAAAGAAAAAGGATAATAATGTAAGATAGCCCAATGATAGATGAATGTGAACAATTTCCCTGATTGCTCTAGGAATTTTAGGCTTAAATAAAACAGTTGGAAAACGATAATATGATGTTTTCATCCAGCAAACACAAATAAATAATAGATGAAAGAAACCTCGTACAGCAAGTTTGACTGCAACGCAGGCACGTTGCGTAGGAGTAAAGTGAAAAGTGTAACAAGTCCAAAGGCACCAGCAGCAAACCATTCTGGGACAGCTGCAGAATGAAAGTTCTTTTCGTAAAGTATAACTATCACAGAGTGCTATCACCAGTTGGTGAAAGACTGAAAGATATAATTACCAGTTGATTCTGGCAGTAAAGTTTGTTTAGGCACTACTACTGCAACAGGCTTATCATCCTCCGGATTTATGAGAAGGAAAAGTTTATATTGATCTCCAAATTTATCCTGTTAAGGCAAACATACTTTATATTTAATAATCATATTCCTTGAAAAGAAATGGAATGAGAACAAATCAAATCACCTGCATCCTTTTTGTTAACTTTTCATAGCTGGTTGTTGCCTTTCCCCTCAGATTTCCCTTGAACAATACTCCACCCTAACAAATGCAGATATAAAAAAGAACTTTGAGCAACCAATCCAATGGTATATTATGTCCCAAAGACAAGGGGAAAAGATCACCTCATAAGGTTCTTGGCCAGTCACAAAAAATGTATCAAAACCAAAAACTTGATCACGAAGAATGTCGATCGTAGCTTTAGGGACCTTGATAAGTTCACCATATTGCTGCAATAATTGCAGATCTTAGCAAGGATATGAAAAACTGCATTAAAATCGATGATCAAATGCAATAAAAGGAATTTATGGTGAATATCTCCAATGCCATGTTCCTGGATGCAGTAAACATGGTAAAATCAGAGATCATACCTTCATCCCGGGTAAAGGAGATCCACTTGAAACCTCTAAGTCACCATCTTTCTCCTATGGCAAGCTCAAGTTATCACTATTATCAGTCATGAGACCAAACATCACTATTCCATTTTTTTTTAGAGGGAATGCTATTTCTCATATAGTTTTTCAAAAATTCTTACAAAGGGGAAATTATTAAATTTGTGACAATGAAGTAAAAGTGGAATTATTTACCTAGGTCAAGTATTATTTTACAAGTTTGTTCATTATATTGGCATTGGCATTGGCATCTGCATTCTGCATAAGACTAGGAGATATCTTCTGCAACTTAAATTTCTAGAATCAGCATGAAATATCACTTGCAGTATTGGTTATTTTCCTGCTAGTCCGCCACTTATTTATCAGCTAACAAAAGGTTTACCTGGATATCATCATCATCATCATCATCATCATCATCATCATCACCATTCTCCAATTTATTTTCTGAATCTACCATTTCTGTGCTGCCAGAGTCATCCCTATCCTGTGAAACACGGTGCCCTGAACTAAAACAATGGTGCCATTGAAATAGCAAGATAAAAGACAGCGTTTCAAACACGTCCGACATACGTCTTGCCTTCAACAGAAAGGGAAAAAGATACGCTACGCTGGACAGCGTTTGGAATTTTCTTTTAAGTTGCATAACAAAGTGATCTAAGTATAAAACGCACTTGGTTTGGTTGAACAGCAAAATTTGTAAATTACTTGAAGAAAGCAACGCCCATGAAAATAGAATTGACAGCCTGCATATGGGTATAGAAATTACTTCACTAATGGAGGGGTTATTAGAATCAAGATGTTCGTTGTTGCTACGGACAAGTGTGTCTGTTGAAGGTGGTGATTGTGCGTACTCGGTTTCTCCCTCATCCTACAGAATATAAATGTGTGTGCGAGAGCACATGTGTTTGTAATGTATAAATTTCAATATGATGGAAGAAACATATATTATAAACTGTGGAGTGAGAAAAGTTAGTTGATGAAAAAGGAGAGAGTAGTGTGCTAGTACCTTCCCCTGTTATCATTGCTCTCAGGTGTAGCCTCCGTGATCGCTCGGCATGCGATCTGACGCTTGCATGGTGGTCTGAAATTCATTGTGAATGAGAAAATTAATGGGAAAATTGGGAAAAACGAGAAGAAGAAAAGACAAGAACCTGCGAGCAAGGATCCTTGGTCTCCCGCAGCTGGAGCTATTCCAGGAGCATCTCCTTGGTGGAACAAACGAAGATGTCGAGGTTAAGCAATGACTATGAGTGCAGAGGACATTGTGGCGAGAAAAATGGTGGGAAATGAGGGCGATATCTCTTTGGAGAGCCAGTGTGGTCAAATCCATCTCTCTTACAGGTTCAGTATGGTATGGTATGGTATGGGAGATACCAAGTGCGGAGCAGAGGACGAGAGGCCGCAGAGATCGGGCTTCTTATCTTTGATATTTTGTCAGCTTGTTACGTATCCGGTCATCTAGGGCGGCCCACCACTACATCATTTTCAGGTTACAATCCAATACATCACCCCTTTCATTATTTTTTTAATATAAATTTTGATGTTTGGCACATATTTTTTTCAGTTATAATTTAAATTTATGTGACATTTAATTGGATCTAATTTTAAATGCAGTGAATTTTTAATTATAATAAAATTTAAAATATTTAATTTTTAAAATACAGTGCAATCAAATTTTATATTTAGTTTAATGTAACTGTATTATAAAATTTTATGTTTTTTTGAAAAAAATTTGTAAATTTAGAATTAGAAAACAAAATTGTGTATATATATATGAGTCTATGTATATGTAAATATACTATATATATATATATAGATAGATAAATGTATATTTGAGTATAAATTTTTTTTTTTTTAATTTATCATTATATTTAATATATTTCTATAACTTCTAATAAGTTATATTTAATTATATATTTTTTAATGCATATTTTAAATGAGGATAATATTAGATAGTTAATGTAATTTTTATAAATTTTAGGTTATCAACTAACTTCAATCAATTTTTCATAAGATGAAGTATTATTTAATAAGTAATTTTAGTTGAACAACAAGGATGTTTGATAATAATAGAGAACGTGGAAAGGAGAGGGAGGTGAAGCAGATGGTTGAGAAAAATAAAACACAATCACTATATGATGTACACTTTGCAAGGGAAATAAGCTATGTCCCAAAGAAAATATAATAATAAAAATAATGAAATGACATAACCGAGAGGGCTTATGAGAGCCATGGAAGAGCATTAATAAAAGTTCAACCTACTAGCCATGCTTTCTTGAACTGCACTTCCGCAGGATCACCAAAGCATTGGGCCTTGATCAAATTGAAGTGGGTACAAAAACCAGCCGGGCCTTGAACCCGACATGTTTTGAGGAGGTAGCAGGAGGCACAATCCATCCCTCGGCCTTGGATCAGAAGGCCCCAAGTCCTGATACCATTAGCTCCATCCTGCCGTACTTCCATGTCTCCTGCCTCGATTGCCTCCACAAGAAGGATCCCATCAGGGATAGGCTTCCCTTCATCCCATCCCCTTGTGATGTGCGGCCACTTATCCGCCAATGCAGGTTCTCTCTCCAGCCTCAATGAGGATGATGATGGAGAAGGTGATGTCGACGACCCAGCTGCTCGGTCTCCATCCCCCGCTCCCGCTGCCGCTCCCGAGAATATGTGAAACAAGGATGGTGCTTCTCCTATGCTCTTCACTATCTGTGTATACAAACAATATGTCAGACAAAGACAACAGCGATATATGAGGAAGAATAAACATATATATATATATATTAGAATCTGGCAAAGAGTAAATTAATAATCATCAGAAGCAAGATCCAGCTGGTGCCAGAAATTAAATGACCGATCGAGGCCTACCTCACAAATAGATTCGTTCATCCACTCGTCCAGTTTCTCCGGGGCGATCGCTGAGGCCTTTTCGGAATGTTTCTTCTTCAGAATCGGACGGATGGCCGGAAGATTCTTCGGATTCGAGTATGACTGATCTAATGCTACTGCGGACAGCGGCCTCTGCGACAACGCCCACGACGATGATGGCTTTAGCCTTCGCCATGAAGGATGCGGTCTTATGCCATTGAAAAGGTTGCCGCACTTGTCCAAACCGGGGAGCAGTGTAGAACCGAGAGGCTCCAAGGTCTGTGACGGATAGGGCATCTTTCGGCCGGCGAGGAAGGAAGGCGAGCTTTGAACTTTTTATTCCAAATCGACGGCGGCCGATGACAGATCAATTCAAAGAGGTTGAGGGGAGGGGGGTTATAATAATCTGATAAATAAGTGTATATATATATATATTTATAGAGAGCAAGAGCGAGAGAGAGAGAGAGGAGGGGCCTCTCCAACCTCGAATTGTTTTGCGTGGTATGTCTCTCGCTTGCAGTGAATCCAACTCCGGTCATTACTCAGCCAACCATGACTAAAACATGAAATAAACACCAATCAAACCGAGCAACCTGGAGCCAAACCATGGGCCCACACAAGCACATGCTCAGAAGGCAGTAATTGATTTGGTTTCACCGCTGTCCGCTGTTCAAGACTGGCCAGCAGATTTATACCCGTGTCGAGCGTCTCCCTAGCACGCTCCTCCATGTGCTCGATTGGTGTGTCGCACGCGGTCCACGTGTGCAAAGAAAAGGAAATTTATTTTTCTAATCCTTAATGTTTTTTAATTTTTCTGATTGATCCTCTCAGCATTTTTCTTGTATAAATATAAATTTTAAATAAAGGAGATATTCTGATATATATACTACAATATTATTAACTAAAATAGAGAATGCTACATTAGACAATACAGTATAGAAGGAAAGAAAAAAAAAAAAGATTGATAAGCTAGTGAAGTAGGGTATTTACCGAAAACTACTACGCCAACTACTATGGATGCGTACCTATACTAAAATTTAACACTAATACTGGTGAAAATAAAAATATATCTTACATAAAAATATATAATTATTAATTTAATTTAAAACAAATAAATGGCTTAGAGTGTACTTTTGACACATGGCTTGTGAAAAAATAAAAAAATATTTTTTAAAAAAAATAGCGTAGGACGTGTTTGGTGTGATTAGTGTTTTCTTGGTTTTTTTTAAAAAGAAACACGAAAAATGTCTGCCATGTCCATTTTTATTAAAAAAATAATAATATACTGCATCAAAAAATATATGTGATCTCTGGGTTTTACATTCCTTTTATTTCTAATATACTCACATATTACTTTTTATATTTTAATTTTAACAAAACTTACGAGAATTTTGCACATAGTATCCCCAACCATTTTTATTAATTGACTATATGTTGTTTAAATTATTTTACAAAAAAATAAAAATCACTGAAAAAGTAATAATATATATTACACTGAAAAAAATTTAGAAAGAATTTTGCTAAACTCCTATGTGGTTTGTTTTTTTTTATCAATTTAAGATTTGTGATTTTAGTTATAATATTTTAATTCTATATAGTTAAAACTTTGTAAAAAAAATGTCAAAAAACTTAACACCGTTAATTCAAACATGAATTTACCTTTTTGGCTCTATTTACATTACTAAAACACATATTAGTTAAGTACCATTTAAGTCTACCTGCAATTATAACTTGAATGATTTTTAAGTACTATATAAATAGGCTTAAGTGGTTCCTATTAGTATATATTTTAGTTATGTAAATAAGAGCAACAAAATTAAATTCAGATATATTTTTAATCAAAATCAGATGTTATTAATTTTTAAAATAAATAAATATGAAAAACATGTTTGAATATCTATCCAAGAGAATCGCTAGATTACCGAGTGGATTCCCAAAGGTGAATTTGCAAATGCAAATTTGAAATCTTGTAGGGATTGTAGAATATTGTTCACTAACTATTTTAATAGATCAGATACTATGAAGTATTATTTATTTACTATGTACTAAGTCACAATGTATATTTTCTAAAAAGATTCATATTATTCAACTTTTTAAAAGTTGGATAGCAAGAGAGATTTATTATTAATGGTTATGATCATTGATATATCATTTTGGACACATATGATAAACTCTAATTGCTTCGCGTATTAGCAATCTCACATGTTAAATTTTTAGAGGATTATTAAACCATCATAAGAATACTTGTCTGTCTTTTGATGGTGTTTGTCCCTTTATATATATATATATATATTACACAAATATATATTTATGTACTCTTTAGTGAACCCAATTTATCTATTTTTTTTCAAACAATATATATAATTAGTCATGAAATATTTAGATACAGATTTAGAAGTATCCCTAAACACGTTTGACTGAGTTGCGGTCCTTGCTCATACAGACATTACACGTCCACATTTAATTTTGCAAAAAATGATGTGCGGATTCATAAAAATGGGAAAAAAGAAAAGAAAAAAACCCGAGAGAAATGGCCATGTAGCAGGGACAGGGACATGGACATGGAGGAGGAAACTGCGTGGCAAGTTACAAATTGACTGTACACGGATTCCTGATAGTTGGGTGGGTATCTGACTATCTGGCATCGGTGTGGATCAATAATCCCTTAGATAATTAAAAAGAAACTACTCACGAGTCACGTCACTGCAACAGTCTCCCACTTGATTGATCTGTTTCCCAATCCAATCAAGGCATTGGGCACCATCCCATTGGCGGGCCTTCCTTCTCCTGCCCCTAAAGTCATCTTCTCGAGCCATTCGCCCGGATTGGAGATCTGATCATGGCGCTACCTGTGCACTCGTTGTTGGTGGCGGCGCTACTCTTCTTCTCCATGGTGATAGATCCCCTTCCGGTACTTTTCCTTAGATCAACCTTGCGGGTTTTTAAATTTCTCTGTATGTATGTGTGTGTATATGTGTGTGTACGTTTTTTTTTCTGCGAAATTCATTGAGCAAGCCTGATTCTCTGCCCAACGCTTATTCGAAGCTTGCTGCTTCTTGCATCCCTTTCACATAAGTAGCCGATATTGTATAAACTGGTTCTGCCGTTAAATAGTCAGATTTTTATTTTATTTTCTTTTCTTTTCATCTATTTATTTAGTTACTTATTTTAAATCATGAGTAGTAGATGCCTCATCTCTTCAGTGGAAGAAAATGGAGGCGGTTCTGTTCATTCGAGCTTTTACCTTTTGTGCTTCTTGCTTCAAAAATATTAATTTATTTCTTTTGTCACGAATCATCTTAATTTTGCAGGTGGTTGCTGTGAAACCCATCCCACAATTAAGTTCTGAATCGATGATCCTTCAGGTATCTCTTATTATGAACCAAACTTGACACTTGAGATCTTAACCCTTATTAAACTCGCTTCCTTTTAATTCTTATCATTTTGTTTCTGCAGGATGCTATTGTGCAAAAGGTTAATTCTGATCAATCCGTTGGATGGAAAGCATCAATGAATTCTCGTTTCTCCAATTATACTGTGAGATATTACTGTTATCTTTTTTTATTAATATCTTATCTAGCACATTGAAAGCTTAAGATTCATCAGCTTCTGATTACTCTGTTGCCGTACTGTAGATCGGCCAATTCAAGTATATCCTTGGAGTGAAACCAATGCCTCAAAATGGTTTGGGATATGTTCCTGTTAAAACTTATCCAAAAAACCTAAAGCTGCCTAAGCAATTTGATGCAAGAACAGCTTGGCCTCAGTGCAGCACCATTGGGAGAATACTTGGTCGGTTATCCCCGTTTCTCCCTATTCTTATTTGTTTGTTTTCTTCCTTTAAAGGAGACTAATTCTTTGTTTTTATTCTTTTTGTTTTCCTTCAATTGTTGCTGACACTGTGATCACTTAATTGTCTCTTTTTATGCATGGCCATTTACTGCCAAAAGATCAGGTAAACTTGATTCTGCTTTTTGTGTGCATGCCCGTTGCTCACTTGATTTTTGCCTCAGGCAAAGAACTCAATTAGTCTTTTCATGATGCACAGGGACATTGTGGCTCCTGCTGGGCTTTTGGTGCAGTAGAATGCCTGTCTGATCGCTTCTGCATCCATTTTGGCATGGTTGTTGATTTCTCTTTCAAATCATTGACTTCATGTCATTTATCAATCTTCACTTGTCTGACTTATTTTTTTCTTTGTCCATATCCATATCAGAACATTTCCTTGTCAGTAAATGATCTCTTGGCTTGTTGTGGTTTCATGTGTGGGGATGGTTGTGATGGAGGATATCCGATATATGCCTGGCGTTACTTTGTTCAGAGTGGTGTCGTTACTGAAGAGGTATCATATTTCTCATTTTGCATCTAACTTTCTTGTGATTATTTGATTTAATTAATTGATGCCAGAAGAGTACGTTGGTATACTGCTTATGATTGATTATATTCCAAAATGCTATGAACTTGTTTGTTTAACTAATTTGTAATGCATCATCATTTGATATTTGCTTTTCATTTAAGCTCGCATCTCTTACCTTTGTGGTAATATTTGAGAGAAAATTTAATGTATTTATAATCATAAGGAGCAGTGTCAACCGAGCAATCAGTCAACTCAGTGTTATCAAGGCGCTCACCTAGGCATTAGGGGCCGCAAAAAAAGGAACAACACCGGCGAGGCGCCTTACCTTTTGACATTTTTCTATACCTTTAATAAAAAACTTATTTACTACGAAACTATAGCCTCACCTATCTTAAATTACCCAATCATAAATAGATTGGTTGTAATATTGTTAAAATCAAACCTATCCAAATTTAAATGTTGTTTGTGATGTTAAATACTCATTGTTAAAATCAAACCTATCCAATCATTAAATTAAAGTAATGTTCTAATATTGAAATTAAAAAAAAGATATAGCCATAATTATTTGAAATTAAAATACTCATTGTGCTAAGAACATATTTGTTTTTTAAATTAGCATTAAAATTTTATGACTTTGTATGAATTTTATAGCAATGATGCAATTCAAGCATATCTTGACTTGAAATAAACATACCAACTAAGTCTAATGATGATATTTAATTAGTTATATTTAGATTATATTTTAGGAAGAATGGATCAAACTTTATAGTCATTAGTCTTAAAATAATCTTTTTTATGTGATTAATAATATTATTATCTTATATTATATATAAGGGCATGCGTCTTATTTCACTCGGGGGAGCTTTTTTTTACGTCTTGAACCTTAGGAGATATGAGAGTCCTAGTGGCTAGGGTGCGCTTTGCGCCTTTATTTATAACGTTGAGTTAAATACAGAGGTTATATAGATGGGTGCTAGTTCGTCATAGTGAAGAAAAAAAACCTCTGATTTTACATACAGTAACCCTAGTGTTGTGATCATTTGTCTTGTCTTGAGCAGCATCATCAATTTAGGACATTCTCAGCTTCCTTAATTTGCTTCCAAGTGCAGATGATGCAATTGCAATGCTATTTGCATACTTGTCTTGTAGGCATTGTGTTGAATTGTTTTTTTTCTTCTTTAGTAAATCTACATTTCCATTTTCACAAGATAAATATGGTATGATGGTTTACTTTCCAGTTTTTTATTGGTTGATAGCTGTTATCTTTTGTTTGTAATCTGGTAATTTTATACACGCATTACTACTCTTATGGCTGATGGGTACTCAGAAAGGCTTTCACAAATGCATAATTGCTCATGTGCATATCTTTTTCTCCATCCATTTCTCTTTTGTTAGCATTCAGCAGTCAGCACTGAAGCATAATATCTTCTTTGGGCATTAATTCAAACCAACTGAAGGGTGTTTTTTTGCCTGCAGTGTGACCCATACTTCGACCAAGCCGGATGTAGTCATCCAGGTTGTGAACCATCATACCCAACACCAGAATGCGTTAAAAGGTGCCAGGATAAGAACCTGCTCTGGGAAAAGACTAAGCATTTTGGTCTCAGTGCTTACAGAGTAAACTCCGATCCACATGATATCATGGCGGAGCTTTTCGCTAACGGTCCTGTTGAAGTTGCTTTTACGGTTTATGAGGTATGGAAAACAAACATCTGTTTATCCATTCTATTTATAAAAATAGGTTATCCTTAGAATCTTATCTTGTGTTCATTTATGTAAGTGAGTGAGACTAGTATGCATTTCTCATGGCTTGGACCTCTTGTGCATTTGTATTTCATCCTTGGTCATTATTCCCGTGGCTTGTTTTTAATTTTATACTTGCCCGTATGAGATGGGTTTAATCAATCACCTTCCATCCATGACCTTTATTAATTTTAATAACTAGGTTTGATGCTTGCAGGATTTCGCACATTATCAGTCAGGAATCTACAGGCACGTCACAGGTGACGTCATGGGTGGTCATGCAGTGAAATTAATTGGGTGGGGAACCAGTGATGATGGTGTAGATTATTGGGTCTGTTTCTCAACTCCATATAACTTACTAACTAACTCATGAGTGCCAGCCGAGCCCAATTCTTTCATTACTTATTTTTGTTTCTTCTGTGCTTTTTACGTTGCAGCTTCTAGCCAACCAATGGAACAGAGGATGGGGTGATGTATGTCCTTAAAACAGATCTCTCTTATCATGCAAGGTTTTTCTTTGAAGTTTCAAATTTTCATTTCCTTTGAGCCTTTTTGTGTTTTTTTTTCTTCTCTTTCCAGGATGGTTACTTCAAAATAGTAAGGGGCAGAAATGAGTGTGGGATTGAAGAGGAAGTGGTTGCAGGGTTGCCTTCAACTAAAGCCTTGATTCGGAGCAATGCGGGCGTGGACACAACCGTGGAAGCCACTATGTGATTCTTACTGTTTCAATGCAATAAAATAAATACTCTAGATTCTAAATCACAGAATCAGAATGGCTACCAATTTGTTGGAACACGCTCTGAAAAGATTGTGCCTTTTCTTCTATATAAACATTTGATGTATATTAAGAATGGAGATGGTTATGGACCTATGGTCAGTCATATACCTTGCAATAACGGAAGACAGATCTTTGGCCGATATATTTTTTTTATATTCTTTTTCTTAAAATCTTCAAGCAGTATCCCCCTCCCCATCCAGAAAGCATTCTGCTTGTGCAGGAAATGGATATCCATCTGTCCTTGAAATTAATTAATCATACCAGGCGTGTGAATTGGCGCGCGCATGGTTGAGATTCATGAATCTCAACTCAAGCATATCCTTTCTGAAAGTTTCAGAGAGGACAATAGTATTATAGGTTAGGAACTTAGGAACTTAGGATCACACACAGACACAGGCATACATATGCATAATTATTAGTTATTAGTTCCTGGATTGGGTAGGGTAAGCAAGTCTGGTGGATTTTCTCCGTCGAAAAAAACTAAAAACTATCATAGCGGAGGAAAATAATAATAGAATGAACAAGTAAGTGATGGAGTTGTCGGTGAGAACAGTAGTAGACCCATCGACGGCGCACGTCATCATCCCCCGGAGCAAGAGCATCATCACCACCAGGACCAAGAACAAGAATGGTTTGAGAATGATAAAGAGTGGGGAGACAATGGTCATGCCCATACTGCTGCGCCGACCGCAGCTACCCTCGGTAACCATCACGACAGTGGAGAGAAATGAGGAACAAGAGCGCAGCCGTGGCAGACCAAGTGATGTGCTACGCATTCTGGACGCCCTGCATCTCCCTGTAGATGCGGACACCTACTCGGCTCTTATCAAAGAGTGTATTGACTCCAGAGACGCCGTCCAGGGTGCCAGCATCCACGCCCACATCCAACGGAGGACTCGTAGCTCCACCAGAAACAGCAGCGATCACTTGATCCTGGCAGACCGGCTGCTGCTCATGTATGCTGCATGCGGTCGTCTGCGGGATGCTCGCCAGCTTTTCGATGAAATGCCCATAAAAGATGCCATCTCACGGCTGACCATGGTTTCCGCCTTGTCGGACAGGGGCGACCACGTGGAAGCTATCAAGTTGTTTGTGGATATGCACCAGAACTACAGTTGTGCAGGAAGTAGAGGTAGAGGATGTAGAGCCCACTTGTTCGACGCAGCAATGGCCATCCTTAGGTCATGCATTCGAGCTGAGGACCTTCAGCTCGGGCAACAGGTTCATGGGTTGACCCATGAAGCTGGTCGGGTCCGCTGCTTGCTCAGATTCACTCGTGGTGCGCCGCCTCCTCGTCCGGTTATACAGCGGCAAATATGGCCGCTTGGACTACGCGAAGACGGCATTCAATGCGATCAGCAACAGCATCCTCGCACCAACGATGCTCCTCACCTCCGATTCCTATTGGCTATTGGAGATGAAAGCTGTCAGAAATAGAGAGCCTAAGGAATTTATATATGCTCTACGAGGTCCTCCTGTTCACCCTAGTAGTCTAGGAAATAGGAAACAGATAGCCAGACATACAATGTAGAGAGACAGTCAAGATAGCAATCATTATCCAAGTTGTTTGCGACCATTCCTCAATTCTGCAGATTTTCATTAACTAGCCAAATTTTAACATGACAGTTATGACACCAGATTGTATAGCCGCCACTAACATTCCCTGGCAACAAAACAGTCAAGATTGAAAAAAGACAACTCTTTTAAACACCAAATAAAATGTACAGGAAATTTCTATCATCATCTGACCATGACCATCTATTGATCAAATGATAAAATCACGACCAACAATGTATCTATTTGCAGTGTGAGCTCACAACACTGGCTGGAATAACAATCAGGGCTTGTATAACTTCGAGTGAAGGTTTCACACAACACAACAAAACAAAGCTCACTTCTGGGAACTCCCAAACGCACCAGTAGCACACATCATGTAAATGTTCAGTTCTGCTATATTATATGAGTTCAAATCAGGATCATTGCTTGCTAGGATCAGCTGCAGGAACCTCAGCGGGGTATTTAGACATGTCTATATCAATTAACAAAGATAGGTCATATGGCCGTGCAGACGTCGCAGATGCTTCCTTGAGCAATGAAGATTTAATGGCTTCTAGATCTGTCTGGTCCTGTACTGAGTTTGATATTGCAGGACTACTGGAGCCCGATGAGGACACACTGGATAGCTGCACTTCTTCAAGCTTGCCCCCAAACAAATGCTTGTTTCTTCTCACAGCATCCATCTCCTGACCAGTGGGTACAAATGTGCGTGATCGATATTTTCTTGCTCCTTCATCACCCTCAGTGTTGTTGTAGAGCACATAGTCATGGTAGGTTGGGGCAAACTGTGAATAGATACCCCAGTAAAATTCTGTGGACACAACAATTAATGAAAAAGTCATAGAATTACCTGATGGACAGTATCATGGTAGAAATCGTTAAACTTCACGGCGTGAGAAAGACTTCCTGTAAATCCACTTGATGTACCAATCTTGGCACCTGCATACTCTTTGTAAGGGAATGCATAAAGATGGCCCACAGCTGCAAGAAGCATCTCAACACATAAGATGAAGTTTTGGAAATCAGCAGCATCTTCCGCATTCTTTATAAATCCAGATTTGGCAGCAAGAAAAACCAAGACACCCTGCATGTAAAGTCAGGTTGCAAACATTAGGAAAGATGTATTAAAGACAGCCTGCAACATGAAGAAGGAAATATAATTTTTTTTGTCCACCACAAGTGTGATAACAGTACTCCATGAAACTAGTATCATGAGAAAAGAAACAAACGTGTTGCACAATTAAAGAAGAGAGCAAAACTATCAGCGTTAGACAATTCTTAATACCTCTTGAATACTGAATGCTTAATGCAAACAGTTTTACACTTTCATTGCAGATGAACAAATAGCATACACAAAAAAAAGTAGAAAGCATACAGAAAAATATACAACGCTGATCTACACAGGTATCAGACCCTCCTCAATTGCCAAACAAAACTTGCCAGACTAAGTGAGTCTGTATTACAGCATGAACTACCTGGAGCAGAATTATCCAAAGGACACAAACACATGGACATCAATGCAATCAGAGAAAACTTTGTCCAAAGCATGCTCAGTTTCTAACTCGATAAAAATTACCATAAACAAACCAGCCTGTCTGGCCTTTCCTGTATTTCCTATTCCACAAATAAAAGGGTCATTGCAACAACCAAACCTGACTCAAGCTGTTTAAATTCACTTTTGTTCATCTCAAAGTTACTAGAAAAGTTTAACTTAGCATTGCCCTTAAATCAAGGTAGATTCCTGTTCAAACCCAAAATTTTCATCATTGAAATATTATAAATCACATGATAACACTTATGGGGTAAGCTTAATAACTCTCTCGCCAAATGCAAGCATGTTGCCACATTCCAAGATCATTTACTTATGCAAACAAAAAAGCACATCCGACACTAGTGTTTTCATTTCTAATTTCAATTATAGTCCAGAACAAAAATAATGCTTATCCAACACTATCATATATGGCCTCTGCTTTTAGAAAGAATATATGACGCACTATCCCTCTAAGCCTTTGCATTAGTTCCTAAATGACACTTTTTAACTTTTTATTATTACATATCCAAATCAATGAAGCTGGTGTTGGTTGTCTTAATCTACAGTCAATCAATATTATCCTTAGACTTCACATAACTTTTAGGTCCAACTTCAAGGCGAATGATATGGCTCTGCTTAATTAATACAGCATTTGAAAGACTAGTTTAATCAGGGTTTGTAATAAGACATACATCACTACCAAAATAACATATCTCCACATAATATGGGCTTTTATTCACAACCAATGCACCCATGCTTATTAAAAGCGCAAGGCACATCAAGGCTTTAGGGGGTCAAATCACCTAGGTCCAAAGCTTAGGCGTGCACTTTCTCAAAATTTAAAAGAGTTAAACAAAATTCATAAAATTTATAATACAGACTATAATTTCATAAAATAAGAAGAATCAAAATTTAAAGTTCAAGCTTGGACAAAACATGTATAGAACGAAATAGCATATTATCAACATAGCAAAACAATCATTACACACTACTCTACTTCTACTAACAAATACTACTACGTTAGGAAATCCTAATCGCTATCAAATTCTTAAAATTTGAAAAAATAAAAAGCTCCCTTTGTTTCTAAGGGTTGAAATTTAATTTGATGATCATCTAATGGCTCATATATATCTAGCTCTTAAAAACTGAAATAAAAAAAGAAAGAAAAAAGTTGCACTTTCCTAACACGTACCTCAAATCGCCTCAAGCCTTGAGGCAAGGGGCACACCTTAAGGAGACTCTTTAATGTTACGCACCTTTGAGGCTCCAAGGCATCTAGGTTGAAGTCTAAGGAGCCTTGTGCCTCAGGTGTGCCTTTAATAACTATGAATGTACCTTCTCTAATTATAACATTCGACAGTTCAAAAAACACTAATTGTCACAGGAACTTTTACTTTAGTCAAATTTTCAGCAAAAACTCCAAGAAGGCACTAAGTCTTCCACACTTCAATGATTCAAATCATTCTAAATGGCACAGGGGTACTTTTACTTTAATCAAATTTTCAGTAAAAACTACCTGAAGGCATGAAGCCCTCAGCACTTGGTCTCAGCCACTCAATAACAGGATTTTCTTGTGAGAAGAAGGCAATGACAGCACAATGGAAAGTGCAAGGGAAGATATATTATTTCTCAAACTTAGAATGATTACAAGTCTCAGGCCAAAGGGCCTTATACAAAGACAAGAGGGTGGGAGAATTTGCACCTAACTTCCTAAAACCAAAGTGAGTGCCACATCAGCTCATCATGTCATCTGGCCATGTAATCCACCATGTATTTTTTATAAAATGAATCAAAGTGATAGAGTCAATTTAATCCTGATATTCTTTCTTGAGTAATTGGGTATTTGGTAATGCATCCAAGTCTCACAGCACTCAAATCACAGAAGTGTTTCATCTGTGCTTAATAATTGTCAAACCATGGGATGCAGGAAAGACACAAAACTGCCAATCCTACAAGCTTCCAAGTCAGCTAGAGCTTCTCTTTCCTATGATCTAGCATTGACTAATTTAATAATAAAGCAAGTAAACTGCTAGAAATGATGGCTGTGTTATGAAAATAAGAAAAAAAAAACCCTCTACCCTGCTTCTTCCCCTGATCTTTCTTTCCCTCTTCCCGCTGGGGTTCCCCGGCTTTGCTTGGCCAGGATAGAACCAGCGCTTAGGTTGCGGCTAGGAGCGGAGGTTGAAGATCCGCTCTTTACCTCTCCCCATCCCACATTTAAAGATGAAGCCAATGGCCAAATTCTTAAGCCATAGAAATACCATACCACCATATTGGCTCTGTGAAAGCTACAACCATCTTATAATAAAATTATATCCTGTTTCTCCCTATGTGCTTTAACCAAACAACTTGACAAGCTTGAAAGTATAAGAAGAGTACCTGCCAATAGGTAAGAAATACCACAGATTTAATAATTATAAACTTCGGCACTGGATTGAATGGCTTAAGTAAATCTCTGCATGCCATATAGAACAATGCAAGTGCATAAAGTGCCATTGAGTATGAGATGGTATAGATGATCGTGATATAAAGATAGGATTGATTTGCACTGAAATTTCCATCTTCATATTTCCCTTTTGCATAGAGTATGATGGTAATTGCGACTAAAATGGGCTTCAGAATCACAAACTGCAAACACCCTTGTTTGCATCTTCGTATGAAACGCCTGATCAAACAAAAGGACTATTAGACATGCATTGCCCATAAAATACAAGCTATAAAAATAACCCTAATAGTTCCAAAAGCTTCTGATGTAGGCAGAAATCCATGAGTCAAAAAGAAAGATTCATGGGCCAGCAACATACCCATCAAGTGGAATGGCAGGAAAGCAACATGTCATTAACCACCACGAAGGCTTCAGAACCCGACCACTTAAACTTAATACAACAGCACCTGGGCCTCCCACCCATGCTAGGCAGAGTGACAGAAAGTTATAAATGACCCAAGCTTCGTAGCTGAAAAAGTTCCAAAGAATTCGTATCAAACTTCATAAGCCAAAAATGAGGTTGGTGTGATCAGGTCATATTGAACTAACTCAAATTTTGAACATGATGAATAAATGCAATCTAACCTCCAATTCCCTTAGTGCTCCTTACTTAGTGCAAAGTGATTGTTGATCAGAAAGCCAGTAATCTGTATTCCTATATTTTTGCTGTTTGCTAACATATAATATGTATAAACCATCCAACATGCATTTCAAAAGATGATTTAAAATCAGACCAAATAACTACCATCTATCTAAGTGCCGGGTGGAACTTTCAGGCAATTTGGAGATGGTTTCCATGTGTTAATAAAAACAATAGTTTGCATCAAATGCAAATGAAGATCTTTAAAAAGGCATGCTGTGGTGGAAAAATTCCATTAGCCAAAATCTTCACTACACAATTACTGTCAAAGAAAAATAGTATTAAACACAAAATCTGAAGTTTTGAGAATTATCACATTTATTACATGAGATTCAAAGAGTCAATGGAACATCCACAAACATTACAGAAAAGTTGTCGAGCATCTCTTTCTTATATGAATGGCTTAGCATTTATGGAACAAGTCTACAAGAAACCCTCAAAAACAATGGGATTGTTGATAACAAATAAAAAGAATGGCAAGAAGTCATAATTCACAAGTGAACTCTATAACACAGATGCTTCAATACAGTTAAAAAAAAATATTACGAAAGAAATTAAACAGTCAATATACTTACACTTCTCGAATTGAGATAAAATAGATTGAGTTGTCATCTAAGGTAAGTGATAGGAATGACATAAGTGCATAGACCTGCCAAATAAATTACAAGTGAGTTAGGGAAAACAATCACATGAGCATAAAAAGGTAATAAAATTCAAAGAAGTCATAGTAACTCCTAATATCACAGATTCTTTTTCATAAATCAGATTAGAACTATCTGATCACCCTATGTATCAAGCTTTGACATGGCAGCCTTGTAAGGAATAGGAAACAGGAATATATAGCAAAAAAAGAGGGGAAGAGTAGAACTTTAGTAGAAAAAACTGCCCATGGCTTGACCGAGAAAAAAAAAAAGGTGGTCCTAATCTACTATATGATATTCTGATAAAACCCATTCGACATTAAATCCTCTGAGGTGCCCTCAAAGGGAATGTTATAAATCTTCTTTTTTGGCTTGCTGGCAAGGTCCCATTGCAGTAGTTACAGCTTTTTAATATGCTTCATTTCATGTAGGAGGGGAGCTACTTACGTTATGCCTTATGGCTTATTGCTACCACAAGAATGGCCAATGATAAGTAATGTTAAAGAGACATACATAACATGAAAAGAGAAGGAAACACAAGGAAGAAGATATTATTTTCTTTATCAAATCATAGAAAAAATATAAATAAAAAGAAACAAGTAAAGGGTGTACCGGAATCATAAAGATGATGCGAACTATGTAGCGCTGATACGTGGGCTCTGTGTAATTCAAGAGGTGTCTGTATATATGTAAGAGCGCCAACGCCATGGCACCGATTGTGCATGGCAAAGCAATGATGATGTATATTATAGGTGCCATTAATATCTTGAAGAAAAAAGACTGAGGTGCGCCCACTGATAAATCGCTTAAAGAAGAAACCATAATACACGATCATCTGGTGTATTGAGGACAAACTAGAAAAAGGGAATAACTGAATCGAAGCAACTAACCTGGAGAGAAGCGTTACAACTCGCAAGTCATCATCTTTGTGCGGATTTCATGGTTGGCCGCCGTACCGCACTGGGCAAACCTACAGTTGGGGACTAATTTGACCGCCTGGAAAGTTCACGTCCCCCGGAGATGAATTCCAGGTAGTGAGGAAGAGGGGATAAATATAGTATAGAAGAGTGGCAACAGATCGAGATAAGCCGGGGAGCAGATCGGAAGGGAAAAGGAGGAATCCTTCAAGGAGGAGGGCCTGGAAAAGAAGAATTCAGATGGAGAGTGAAGGATTGTACCGGAGAAAAGAAGAGAGGATGATGATGATGATGATGACGATGATGATGAGAGTTCCCCACTTCCCCTTAGGCTAGGGTTGGGTGATGGTCCAATTGTAGCGAAGATACGGTGAATGAAGGGGATGCTTGAATTTTTCTCCAGTTGAGATTGAAACAGATGATGAGAAGGTGTTAAAAACACGGAATGTTGGACTGCGATTTGAAAACAGGCACAAGGGAGAGGAGGGAAGGAAGGAAGGAAGGAAGGAAGGCTGGCGGCTTCCCAATGCCGTGGCTTTTTATTTTATTATTATTTATTATTATTATTATTATTATTATTATTATTATTATTTTGTGTGTTCATCTTTCCTTTGCTTTCGATGGAGGGTATATATTTGTGCCACTCACTGCTATGCTAATATGCTATATTGCTATGTCTGGTGAAAAATTTAATAATTTGAATTATGCTATCATAAATCATGTTGAAAGGCCCGGCCCAGATGATATCTGACCCACATTTTGATGAGTCAGTCCATCGCAAACCAACCGCGTCAAACTTAAAACACTCTGATGCGCTCCGCATAGACTACAGCCAATAACAGATTGGAATTTTTTTTCTACTTTCTTTTATAATATAAAAATCTTCAATTAAAAGTTAAAACAAAAAGGATGGATTAGTAGCTATAAGGCCAGCCAACCTGGAGCATTACAAGGAAATTGGACCATTCAACTATTAAACATTTGCATTATCATCGATGGCATTTTTCTAATGAATTTGAAAAGTCTTATATATATATATATATATAATTAACACACTATATATTAAACAAAACCAAATATTGTTTTTAATATGGAACTGCAATGAGAAGGCACTCCTAATTAAACAAATGCTTAAGTTGCCAACCATATATATATATATATATATATATTTATCGATAATTAATGACGTAAAATATCTTCTACAAAATACAAATACATTACCAAAAAGGGTTTTATCTGGGGGTGCTGCCTGTATCGATGTGGAGGTTTGTAAGGCCATAGACATATTTGCCGGGCACGATAGGAGGCCTTATCATCAAGGCAAAAACCCTCCCAGTCCCAGGCTCTCAGCCCACTACCACCCGTCATCTCTCGCATATTCCCCCTTGCCGCCTCTCGTTTCTCCCTACCACTGCTTCCCTACCTACTGCTCTCGCTCTCAATCCCACAACAAACAACCAACTACTAGCAGCAGTAGTAGCGTCGAAGAAGAAGAAGAAGATGTCCTACTTCATTGGTGTTTCTTCCTTGTATCAGACTCCTTCTTCTCTGGACTTCACCAGAAGGCTCACCCCTTCACCTCTAAATACGTTTGACGGGCCACGCTTCGGTGTGTTCCAGAAGCTCCCCATCACCAAGTCCTTCGAGTCTTGCTGTCGCTCCGTCAGAAGCTCCAGGCCGAATGCTCCTCCGCTTGTCACCTCTGCCATAGCAACCCCTAATTCGGTCCTCAGCGAGGAGGCCTTCAAGGGGCTTAGCGACTTTCTCCAGGTCTTCATTGGAATCAGAGGGAGAAGAGGAAGAGGGTGATTACGGCTCTGATGGCTTCACGTCGGAGGTTGATGGCAATGGAGATGAGGAAAATTCCATTGCTAATCTTGGATTGCCCCAACAGCTCGTCACTTCACTTAACAAACGAGGGATTACCCACCTTTTCCCCATTCAGGTATACGCGTCCACGATATCTACTGACGCACGAGTTGATAATAATTTCTTTTCTTTTGTATTTTCAGATCCCTTGTGTTTGATTAGAAGCAATTCCATGCTTTAAAATTCCCGGGTTGCTACTTGGGTTCTACTTGATTCTTAGTTTTACATGCATGACATATTGCCACTTCGGCGTGTTTCTTTTCTCTGCTGTTTGCATTATCCATGTTCACTTTGATACACCTTTTGCTCAAGTGCTATTATTCCCAGTTTTATCCTCCGTGCTTAAATAACAGTTCCTTTCTCCTTGGAAATGGGACATTTCATAATTGAATAAAGTTACTTTGATTTCATGATGTTTATTTTGAGATTTCACATATAAAACACTTTTGACTGCTCGCAGCATCAGAATACGTGAGGATTATTAGTTGTACTCCCCTAACATAATTGGGAGACACTTCTTTCTTGATCCCTGGATGATAAGTTTGAATTCTGATAATTGCTAGTTTCATGACTTAACTATACTAGGAACTCAAAGTTAGTTCTTTGAATTTTTAAATGAATGGCTCTTAAGGATCTTAGTTTTAACACGGCAAAGCCCTCTTAAAAAACAAGTGCTAAGTCTTTGTGCTGGTGCCCATTTTCTGCTACTATATATTTCATTGCCTTGCCCTTTCAGTATCTGACATGGCTAGTTTGATATAGAGATCCGTGTTAAATCCTGCTTTGGAAGGACGAGACATCATCGCTCGAGCAAAGACTGGAACAGGGAAGACACTTGCATTTGGAATTCCTATCATAAAGCAACTTACTGAAGAAGACCAGGGACGAAGTGTATCAAGGTGTTCCATTCCTTCCTTTAATCATGTGCCTGCTGTTTAACACTTGCTGTTTCTCTTGTTCATGCACATGGTTATCAACTGTGCAGGCGATCAGGTCGTCTTCCTCGTGTCCTAGTTCTGGCACCTACGAGGGAGTTGGCAAAGCAAGTGGAAAAGGAAATTAAGGAATCAGCATCTTATCTTAATACAGTGTGCGTGTATGGAGGTGTATCCTACATCCAACAGCAGTCTGCGCTGGCTCGTGGTGTTGATGTTGTTGTAGGAACTCCTGGTCGGATTATTGACCTGATCAACAGTGGCAATCTTCGGTTGGAGGAAGTGCAGTATTTGGTCCTTGATGAAGCTGATCAGATGCTTGCTGTTGGATTTGAGGAAGATGTGGAAGTCATTTTAGAAAAGTTGCCAACAAAACGTCAAAGCATGCTTTTCTCTGCAACAATGCCTGGTTGGGTGAAAAAGCTGGCTCGAAAATACCTAGATAATCCTCTTACAATTGATCTGGTAAAAGTTACACCCTTGATTCCTGTTATTGCTTTTGCCTGGGTGTGGATTCTATTACTTTCCAATTTTTTCTATGTATGGAAGTCATGTGCCCCTAACATTTCCTGTGTCTGACTGTCTAATGACTTCAGAAATGATGCACATGCCAAAGCTATTAATATGTATGGTGCAAATGATCCAACTCACCTATAAATATGGTTATTTTCTTAGTTAGAAGAAAGTTCCTTTTGCCAAGGATGCGTTTGAGGCCCATGTCTTAGCTGTCTAAGACTAGCTACATAATTTTTCAGTCTTAAGAGGTGGTCAGGTAATTGGTCCACTGTAAATTAGGAATAGTGTCTCTGAAGAAAATGTGAACATGGCCTAAATATATGATTGGTTCTGTTAAAAATAACGGAAACCCCATCTCTTGGCTAGAGATAGGCTATTCAACTTTGCATTTTCTTGCTGCCATGTTAACTGGTAATTATCATGTTATTTTTATATATTTTCCTATTATTATGGGATGTAATTAGAAGATTGATGATGGAAGATTGAATGGTTCTTGTGTTTTTCCTATAGGTTGGCGATCAAGATGAAAAGCTAGCAGAAGGGATTAAACTTTATGCCATACCTACAACCGGAACCTCCAAGCGTACTATTCTTAGTGACTTGATAACGGTATGTTTGTAAAAGTTTTGTTGGATATCATACCTTACAGTGGCAAGTTAATAGTACACTGTGAGTGCCAACAAATAGGTGCATCCTTTGGATGGTTTAAGTTTAACCTGAAGGGGTGTTGCCAAAAAGTTAAAAGCTAAAACTAGTACTGCATGTCTGAGTTGTGTTTTGTAAATTTTGCCAGCTTTGCTCAGCAGATGTTCTGATCAAAAACTTGGTGCAAATGCATGGACTGCATTACATTCGTATTTTGTTTGTCTCATCTGTTGAAGAACAAGATAAATGTTCCCTTCCTGGATAGATTTCTATTTTTCTTTAGAATATAATAGATTCCTTCAGCTTTTTTTTTTATAATTATTTTCCAATTTTTGTTAGTACGCTGCTTTATATTGGCTGATCTTCCTTATCCGCCTTTTGTCTCTTACTGGTAGAAGCAGTTGGGCATCAGTTACTTTTCATGCCTATCTCTCACTGCCTTAACTCAATATGTGACCAGACAACCTGTCCAGATTTAGCAAGCCCTTAGGGTAGGTGGTGGAACTCTTGGGGATCTCTCTCTGTCCCCTTTTGACTCTAAGCAGATATTGGTCTGCTTCCTGATTAATTATTTGAACATCTTTTGCAATGTTCAGTTTACATTTTTGTGTGCTTCCAGTGGATTTTTCTTAAGTGTGATGTTAATAATAATTCTGTATTTTCATGGTTTTCTACTAGGTTTATGCAAAGGGTGGAAAAACCATTGTTTTCACCCAGACAAAACGTGATGCTGATGAAGTCTCAATGGCACTGACTAACAGTATTGCCTCTGAGGCATTACATGGGGATATATCACAACATCAACGAGAGAGGACATTAAATGGGTTTCGTCAAGGGAAGTTCACTGTGCTTGTTGCAACTGATGTTGCTGCTCGTGGTCTTGATATCCCAAATGTTGATCTGGTAAGGCTTTTTACATGGCTTCCATTTTATAGGTTATTGTCTGATGACTTTGTTAAGGCATTGGCATGTTGTTAAAAAGAATCTAACTTTTTGGCAGCCTAAATAGTTATTAGAGAACCACTTCCACAATTGAGAGATGGTAAAGGTCTCCCTCTCCAAATGAGATGTTGAGGTTTTATGGTTGCTTGTCCACATATATCAAAAATAATAATAATAATAATAATAATAATTATTATTATTATTATTATTATTAAAAAAAGGTTAGTGGAATGCCAGGTTCCACAATAATGAAGTGTAGGATGGCAGCTTTTTGAGCCATTGGCTTACAGTTCTGCTGCCCTTGAAAATATTGGTTATTCATACTGAGCATTCGGTTAGCTTTAGCGTTCACCTTTCTGGCATGAGGAAACTGTTATTTAAAAGAAAATAAAATTAAATTGGTATGCGGAAACACACTCTCTAAGTCTAATTTCTTTTTCTTTTTCCTAGCTGCTTATTTTGTCTGTCTAGTGCAGATGCATTTGCTTATCTTGCCTTTACATTTAGAAACAGCTTTCTTGGTCTTTGTTGTTATTACACGTGATTAGGTGAAAAGTTGATACAATGTTTGAGGAAATTTTATGGCCAAGCCTTGTCAGATTCAGAGTTATATTCAAAAGCTTGTAATATGTGTTATACAACCTAGTAACATTTAATGCTTACATTAACTGCGACAGAATATCACATATTATTGACGTCTATATTCCCCTGAATTTGAGCCTTTTTCACATGTTGTCATATTTATGCAAATTTTTGCTGGTTGCAGTCCTCAAATTTGGTGCATTCATTAATTCATAACTAGGAGGGAGAAAGTAAATCTGGCTGTTTCACCTTTAGCTTAGTGCTTTTATTATAACCATTCAAGAGTGTTTATGATTTGCCTCCTGTTTTTTTCCAGATTATTCATTATGAATTACCAAATGACCCAGAAACTTTTGTTCATCGATCTGGTCGCACTGGGCGTGCTGGGAAAGAAGGCACTGCGATCTTGATGTTCACTAGTAGTCAAAGGAGAACTGTCAAGTCCCTTGAGCGTGATGTGGGTTGTCGGTTTGAATTCATCAGCCCACCCCCGATACAAGATGTATTGGAGTCATCTGCAGAGCAAGTTATCGCTACATTGCAGGGTGTACATCCAGAATCCATACAGTTTTTCCTACCAACAGCACAAAAATTGACAGAAAGACAAGGGATGAATGCCCTGGCTGCCGCATTGGCACATTTGAGTGGCTTCTCTCAACCACCCTCATCACGTTCTCTTATTAGCCATGAGCAGGTGGATCCTGAACTGTCGACAATTTTATCACAAAGCTGGAACTTTTGTGCATTATGTCATTTATCAACATAAAAATTAAGTTTGATAAACCTGACTCAGATTATAGTTGGATTGATGCTACTCTTGGATACTAACCAATCTGCCTGCTATTTTATTAGCTGGTGAGATTAAGCCTGAACAATCGAACATTGTTTGCAGTTGCTTTTGACTATGAATAAGTCTTATTGAACCACTTCATTTGAGTTTTCTTAAATGTGGACAAAGCACCGCAAAATAATTTCCTATCAATCCATCTGTTATTGTCTGACATTATGAAAGCTACTTCTTAGAGAGTTGATATTTTGTTTACCAGCCAACAAGTTCATTTGTCATTTGACCTCAAATATGTAGGATGCATTTTAATTTAACTAATAGTGTTTTGAGCAGAAAACCAGCATGTTCTTGGTTGTGCTCAAAATCTATCTTCTCACCTGCTAGAAGAAGTTTAACTTATCTTGTTCTATATCAATGCAGGGGTGGGTAACATTACAATTTACAAGAGAACCAGGAGTTTCAAGAGGGTTTGTCTCTGCAAGATCTGTTACTGGTTTTCTTTCTGATATCTATTCTGCTGCAGCGGATGAAGTTGGAAAAATATACCTGATTGCAGATGATAAGGTATCTGTTCCCTTTTGACGACTGCTAGAATGTAATATTGCAATTAACCTGGCAGGTTTCCTAGATGTTTGCTCTTTGTTAAATTATGTGTGTGATATACACTATAATTAGATCTGAAGATCTGCACTATTTGAAGTTATTACTCATGAAATTTGTTATGCCTATATTCAAACTTGAAAGATGGAGTTACCAATGATCACTATGTTTGTAATTGGTATTAATGAATTTGACCTATTTGCTAGCTGTTTTATTGTTCTTACTGTTGGCCAGCATTCAGATACTATGTTTATTCTTTTGTAGTTGTCTATCTGCATAGCATTAAGGTGGTTTTCTTTTTCAGTCTTCTTTTATAAGATACTGTGATCATGAATCTTCATCTGATTAGTGTTCAAGGCAAGCTTTATCACCTTTTAATTGTATTTCATTTTACTTTATTAGCTGTCCAAGATCATGAAAAGAAATGAGTCTTTTAGATTAATTTTATACTTGCATCCATGTGCTTTACATCTGGTGGCATTAATGAATTGTTCAATTTATTCAGGTTCACGGTGCTGTGTTTGATCTCCCTGAGAAGATAGCGGAAGAATTACTGGATAAGAAGTTGCCCCCTGGAAATACCTTATCTAAGATCACCAAGGTTGTTAGATGTTTTCTGTCTATATATTGCTTTTGCAAATTTGCTTTCTAAATTCTAGTGGCACATGCGTCCTATTGATGTTTGGCTACATTAGTCGCTATGGATAAATCTTATCCCTATCTTTCTCTTCCTCCTTTTCTTTTTTTTCTGAACTATGTGCAATGTTTTTGTTCTCATTAAGCCCTGTGTAGTTTTGGAACATACCTTGCCTGCTTTCTCTAATTGGTTGATTCTATGACTAATCCGGTTTTATTTTGCTCCTTTTCAATTAGCTCCCTCCATTGCAAGATGATGGCCCTCCTAGTGATTATTATGGTCGGTTTTCAAATTCAGACCGTGGTTTCCGAGGTGGTTCTAGGGAACGAGGTTCTAGACGCTCTAGAAGCTGGGGTGGTGAGGACTCTGATAGTGATGACGGATTCCGGCGTGGTGGCCGAAGTTATAGAACTGACAATATCAGGTCTAAGCCCTACAGAGGGGGTGGGGGTGATGATGATTGGCTTATAGGTAGTAGGCGTACCAGCCGGTCATCATCCTTTGGAAGCCGGGACAGGTACTTGAAAGAAGTCACTTTTATGAGTTGCAAATTCTTTTTAAAAAATCATTTTGATAAATTTAAGTAATATAAAATTCTGATCATAATATAACATGCATTTTGATTAACTCGATGGAAATTTTTTATTATACTCAAATTTATTATGATTACAACTATTTGAGTCTACATCTTTTCATTTTTTCAGTGGGTATTATTAATTTTAAAAAAAAAAACTAACCTGTGGCCATATAACTCAATTACTGTTTAGATCATTCATTTTCACTGCATACAACAATGAAAACATAATATTGTTAGCATCAGATCAAATCATGTCTGACTATGAAAGACAATTCTCTTCTATATAAACTAGTTTCCGAGTCTTGTTTACTAAATGTTTTCTTTTCTTAATAATTCCCTTTTTTAAATTCTGTAAACGGAATCCCACAGACAGCAGACTTTAGCACACGTTGGATGTACTGTAACTGTATATATATCTTATGTTGTGTTGATCACTTGGTAGTTGTTGATGATGGGCCTAATCAATGGAATCTGCTAAAGACTCTTCGTATTTGAGTTTTAAGAAGTCAAGACTTTTGAAGTTATTTAAACCTTTCTTGATAAATGTGTTAGTCTGGAAGTGCTAGTTTATGTTTGTCAAAAATAATATGCTTGATATATAGCTAGCCAAGTTGTTTCATCTTTCAAATCCTTTTGTTATTCCTCCAAATGGAAACTATTTCAATAAAATGGTTGAGGTGACTGTTTCAAGTGTTTATAGATATTGCTGATATGATTAACAACTGATATCATTGCTATAAATGTATCTGTGTTTGTTTCAATGTAACAGGAGTTTTCCTGGGGCATGCTTCACTTGTGGCAAATCTGGGCATCGAGCATCTGATTGCCCAAACAAACAACGATACTAGTTATGGACATGGACATCACAACTCTTTGAGGGAAGAAGTCTGGTGCTTATAGCATTTTGCTTTCCAAGATTGGCTAACAATGTTTTGCTGGTTACATAACTGGTGAAATATACTACACTGCAAAGTGAAGGCACAGGAAATTGCTTGAACTTACGGTGGAGAATTTACTGCCTAGTGTTGGATTTGTAGTTTTGATACAGATATCATGTCTGGACGGTGGTGACACAACAATGGCGTATGCTTCTTCATGACACTTATTATTTTCATTTTTTTTTCCTGCGCAAATTGGAATGGCCCTCGAGTTATTTTATTGTACGACTAATGCCTGTACCTGTTGCTCTTATAACTATGAGACTTATTGAACTGCATCATTGTGGCAGAAAGGGGCTCGTGTGGCCCTGCTTTGTGGCAAATGTGTTCTCTTTCTCTTGTTAGTAGTGCGAAGGATGCCCGACCCCCTTTTTTTTGTTTTTTTTAACGACAGGTTTTTTTCTATTAATGATTGAGATAGGCATGGGCGTTTTAGTTCGGAAGGAAATCATGAGAAATTCATGAGTCATTAGAGGTTTTATTAAAATTTATCTTCATGAAACAAGGGCTTTTCAGCGGATTAGGGACAGTGCTTGAGAGGGGTTTTTAAGAGAAATTAATTCTTAAAAGAAGGGTTATTCTGACAATAATCTGTACTTTCAAGGGTTTTCTTATTTTAAAATAAAAAAATAAAAATATTGATTGGGACCCGGGAGTGGCAAAATTCGTATAAAGGTCCTACCGGGAGTCGAACCCAGGTCGCTGGATTCAAAGTCCAGAGTGCTAACCACTACACCATAGAACCGTTAATGTAATTTTGTGTGAATTTATAATATTATATACTATTATAAGGTTAATTTAATTTCGCATCCTCGTATTGGGGGGGGATGGGATTTAGGCATTTTTGGCAGGAGAGGAGAGGAGAGGAGAGGAGAGAGAAGAAGAAGAAGACGATCGGGGATGGCGGAGCTGCTGAGCTTGGGCATCTTGATAGACATCCTGGATGACGAGTGGATGAGAGACACCCTCCCCCACGACGGTATCGGTATCGGTATCCATCTCATCCTTCATTATCATTCTCCATTCATCCATTATCTTTATCTCTTTAATTTGCCCAGATGTCCCGCTGCCCACCGCCATGGCCACCAGACCCGAAGATACCGAGGAAGCAAGTAATTCCTTCCCACTCTTTCTTTCTTTCTTTCTTTCTTTCTTTTGTTTTGCGCTTGCTCCTACTCGTATCCACAAGTACCCATAACACACACACACACACACACTGTGCATCAACAACCCTTGCTTTCACTAAGGATGCGAATCCATCCGCAACCTATGCATGGTTTACTCCACTTACGCACTTACCTATCACTCTTTATTTGGTGGGTTCCTTTAGCTGATGTAGGAATTCGTGTTGATCTCCCAAATCTTGCTCTAATTTAGACTTCAGTTTTGTTTTGCTCTGCCAAATGAAGATAATTTAACCTAGTGATTCATTTCTTTTGTTTCTGGCGTGATTGAAATCTGCATTGCAATTTTAAGCAAGAATGATTGCATGTGCAAAAACTTTCCTCAATTCTCACAAATCCTAAGTTCAGCTACTATTATACAACAAAAATAATTAGGCTGCAAAATATTCACGGTTTCTGCCCAAAAAATGTTATAAATAAGCACTCAAATTTTTTATACCACTAGTTGCTTGATGTTTATTTATTTATTTATTTGTAGTTTTGAAGCTTTTCTATTTCTATTAACCCTGTCAGTTCACACTACCTCATTAGCAGTCACATTCATCAGACATGGTAAAATTCTTGTTCTTAGGTTTTTTTTTTATTATACAGTTTTTTATTTGTTTCCTGTTTACCAGATCAGGAAAGCCAACCAGTAGATGGTGATGCATGGCGTGATCTTGCATTAGAGAACCAATGATCTTCCAATGTTATAGGTAAGAAATAACCAGGTGACACTGCCACACGGAAAGTTCTGAGTACATCTATTGAAATTTTTTTGCAAGAGAAATGACTTTTCATCATGTTTGTGCGTAAATATAACCAAGTTACTTTCTTACTTATTGCCTCTATGGCGCAATGTGGATTAGTAGTCTAGTGGTACTAAACTTATGTTAACAATAAACTAAAGAACTTATGTTAACAATAAACTAAAGAACTTGAGGGTTGTGATGCTGAATTTACTGGTCTGAAGTCTGGAAGGAGAAAGAACAGAGGAAGAGAGGAAGAGATCTAAGGAAGGGATAGAGAAGCAGGAGGAGATAGGGAATAGAAAAAGAGAGAATTATGGAAAATATGGCCAAGATGCCCTTCTTCTCATTACCACTCCCCTTATATAGTTGGTTACAAGGAATCTCTATCATTTGTAACTAATTCTCCAGCCTGGCATATCATCAAACACCTGATGTGCCAGGACACTCTCCCTCCATATCATACTAATGTAAAACTATATCTATTGAGAAATTACAATCATTCATTCAATTATCACTAATTATCCTTGTATTACCCCTCACATAACAAAGTCCTTGAATTTATTACTGTGAGTCCCTTGGTTCCTTCTCATGGATCTCCTGACTACACCCTTGAGTGGCCTGCCTGCAACAATTGCCCCCTCTTTTTCAGCATCCTTGTCCTCAAGGATGAAACCTGGAAAAGTCGAGCAAATATCGTCTTTGTCCTCCCAGGTGGCATCGTCGGCTGATTGTCCCTTCCATTGGATTAAGACCTCCCGGAATGCCCGCTAGATTTTACAATCTCACCTGCTTCAATACTGATTCGTGGATCCGCAATGGATGTCGATCGATAAAAATCATCCGGTAACGGATGAATCATCGTGTTGGGATCCCCGATGAACTTTTTCAACTTGGAAACATGAAATACATTGTGCAACTTGGTGGGATCGAGGAAGTCGAACTCTGTATGCAATCGCGCCAATCTCTCGATATCTGAAATGGCCCATAGAACCTCTTGGCCGCTTTATGTGAACTACGCCTCAGGGAGGTGCAGCGGTATGGTTGCAACCTTAATAGCACCCGCAAATACCTTGGTTAAATTGGACATCCGTCCTTTTGGCATTGGCTTGGTTACACATCCGCGCTGAGGCTGCGTTTTTAAATTCTCCCGAAAGCGAAAGTATCCCGAGTCGCTCCGAGAGAATCTCATCCACCGGCAGACCGAGGGACGCTCGACCAAAGTAATCTTGCAATGAAGGAGGTGTTTCGTCCAAACACCGCCTCATACGGAGTCATTTTGATTCTTTCGAATGCCATGATGAGTTGTAATGCCACTCAGCCCATTAAGTAAATACTTGGTCCATTGTCGAGGGTGATCGGAGGTGAAACACCGCAAGTAGTCCTCTAGATACCGATTTAAAACCTCTGTTTGGCCATCTGTTTGTGGATGGTATGCGCTGCTTGTGGCAAGCATCGTTCCTTGGAGTGTAAACAACGCTCGCCAGAACTTGCTCATGAAGATAGGATCTCGATCAGAGATAATTTGGGCCGGCGGACCATGTAATTTGATCACATCCCGAACCAACAGCTCAGCAACCTGTGGCGCAGTGAAAGTCGGCCCCAATGCGTAGAAATGCCCTGCTTAGACAACCGATCAACAACAACCATGACCCGCTGTTTTCCTCCTCGAAGGAGGTAAGCCGATGATAAAATCCATTGACACCGAGTGCCAAATTTTTCCCTCGAATTGGCGGTGAAGTTTGCGAGTAATCCGTAAGGTGCTCTGCTCAATGGTTTGACCCCCGACACTTCAACACACTTGGAGACAAAGTTACGCGCCGTCTTTCGCGAGTTCCGACTAAAAACATACTCGCCACACGTAGCTTGTCCTCTGTGTTCTGCGATGTCCACCAGTAGGGTGAATGGAACTCGGCAACAAGGAGCGGTTGAAGAGTCGAATTGGCGAACCCAAATCCTCCCTTTAAAAACAACAAGCCCTCCCCGACCAGGAAGTTAGGATGTTTCCTGGATTACTCGTGATCGATTCAATAGTGCCACCGTGATCCGGATGGGATTTTATAAGCTCGTCGAATAGCATCCCATAGAATCGGTTGGGGATGCGATTCGAGAACAGAGCATGGCGGGATACTCGAGCTACTCGCGAGGCGCGTCACTGAGCCATTGAGAATGCCGGGCTTGTATTCTATATCAAAATCAAACCCCACCAACTTGCAAAGCCATCTTTGCTGCTCCGGTGTCTGAATTGTCTGATGCATCAATGCGCGCAGGCTCTGGTGATCTGTTTGAATAGTAAACCGGCGTCCCAGTAGATATTGACGCCATTTCTTCACAGCCTCGGTGATGGCAAACATCTCCACGGCATAGGTTGATCTGCTTGGAGTCTGGATGTCAATTGTTTACTATAGTATGCAATGGGATGTCCATTTTGGAGAAAAATCGCTCCTACTCCAGTTCCAGAAGCATCCGTTTGTACAACAAACGGCTGAGTGAAATCGGGTAATTGCAATACTGGTGTTTGGGTGAGTGCATACTGGAGTTCCTGAAAAGCTCGAGTTCTTGTCACGTGACTGGACAAAGGCATCTTTTACGAGAAGCTACATCGAAAGGCTTTCGCTAATTTGGAGTAATTAGCAACAAATCTTGATAATACCATAAAGCCCACGGGAATCCCACGAGCGCCTTTAATGTTTCCCGGGAATTGGCCACTCTTTGATGGCCCGAATCTTGTCGGGATCTCTGACTCCTTCCACGGGAGATCACATGGCCCAGATAGCCAATTGTTGTGCGACTGAATTCACATTTAGAAACCTTAGCAAAGAGCCGGTGAAGTCGTGAGTCGGAAAAGACCTCACGAATGTGCCGCAAATGTGAATTCAATCCCGAGCTGAGCGAGAATGTCATCAAAAATTAGGACAAATTTCACGGAGGACTTGCACGAATGTTGAATTCATAAGGGAGTTGAAAGGTCGACTGCGCGTTTGTCAATCCGAACGAGCATCACGAGAAACTCGTAGTGGCCTTAGTGTGTCCGGAATCTTTGTCTTCTCTACGTCTTCGGGGATGAATTCTAACTTGGTGGTACCCGGCCGAAGATCTAGCTTGAGAAAACCTGGCGCCATTCACCTCATCAAGGAGCTCCTTCATCGTGGGAATGGGAAAAGCGGTCCTTCACCGTCACGTCGATTCGGGCGCTCGTAGTCGGCGCGAGAATCGCCAAGTACCATCTTTCTTCTTCCCATGAGGAGCACCGCGATGAGAATGGTCGGTGCTCGGTCTAATGATGCCCCTCTGCTAGCATCTCCCCATCGATTTCTCAATTTTCGGACTTACGAAAGTGTGGATATCGGCATGAGCTTAACGCTCACCGGGTTGGATCCCGGAGATCAAAGGAATGCGGTGATCGTGTTTCCTCGCCGTGATAGGCGGTCGGGCGGTGAAGATATCTTCATTCTCTCGAGAATCTTTGTTAGGCCATCGAGGAAGCGCACGGGGCATTAGATCCAATTTAGGAAATGGGTCCATGTGAGTTGGTTCAACGCGTGAGTTGGAAGAAGCGTGATGTGTTTGGGTCCGATTTTTACGAAAAAAAGCGGGTCTAGCCACATCATATTATGAACGGCCCAACCCTCAAGTCGGACCCGTTGGCCCAAATAATCAAACTCCATGTACATCTCGGTGTAGTCGAATATAACCGGTCCAAATTAGACGTAGCCATCTGCACTCCCCAAAACAATGTCCGCACTATAGATTGGAAGTAAAAATCAAGTCTCTCTGTGAATGTGGTCTCACCGACCAGTAACTTGATTTCGAGCACGACCCCATACTTGGAACCGCATCCCCATTTCCTACTGTGACTCGCAGGTATGAAAGTGGATTAACAACGGTGAAGATGATTGGCCGACTTTTGTTTGCACAAAAATTGTTTGTTGATCCTCCATCAATAAGAACGATGACTCCTTGGCGTTGATCGATCCCGCGATCTTGTGGTCGATGGGACCACTTGCCCGATGAAGAGCATGGAATGAAATACCCGGGTGAATCGGGTGGATCCTTGTACTTCCCATTCCTCCGCCTCCGCGATCGCGATTCCCGGAGATGGGGATTCCCAGTAGCAGATCGTCCTCCATCGAAGGATCCTCCTCCTCCACTAGCAAACAAAGGAATTGAGCTGGTTTACATCGGTGACCAGGGGTGAACTTGGCGTCACAATTATAACAAAGTCCCTTCTCTCGCCGGGCCGCCATTTCTGTCGTCGTGAGACGCTTGATAGGCAAGGGTGCGCAGCGTTGAGTGGAGGGTTAGTTACTGATTGATGAGCCTGCTGTGTAAGCAATGGTACATGAGGACGATGGAACGGGACCCGATTCACTCCAAATCTGCTTGCCCGTAGCTTATCATCTACCAGCTTCGCCATACCGACGGCGTCATGAAGATCACTGGGCTTCAGTAAGTAGAGTTCACTCTGGATCTCTTCACGTAGTCCTGATAAGAAACAATTTAAGAGACTTTGTTGGCTCAGACCAGTGACCCTAGTGGACAGACATTCAAATTCCTGCAAATAAGCCATAAGAGATGATGACTGTTTGAGCTTAAAGAGGTCGCCCTCATGGTTCATGTATGAAGACGGACCAAATCGGAGCTCGATTTTTGCGAACAAAAATCGTTCAATTTGTAAGTCGACCCGTCGGATGGAGCCAGCTGGAACCACTCGCGGAGCAGGGACCCTGACCATATAGAACGCCGCTGATGTCGAGGCGTTGATCTTCGGAATTTGGTGGAAAGTGAAGAAATGATTGATCCGAAATAACCATCCAAGGATGTTTTCTCCGGCAAAAGAAAGGAACCTCGATTGCCGGGTAATCGGGTTGATGGCATAGAAAGGTCGACATCTCACCGAAGATGACAAGTGGGATGAGAATTGGTGTTGTGAGGTACCTGAATTATGGATCGGTAACGGCAGAAGGGGTGGGGAAGAGATCGGGGGTCTATCGATCTGTCGTAACTTTCGAGCATCATCTCCGCCATCACCGCTATCATTGGGCGAGCCCGAGAGCTTCTAAGAATATCGACAGATTCCTCGTGACTCTTCTTCATCACCTCGAACGTCTCCGAATGTTGCTGGACTGTCGAACAGAGCATCTCGAGTTGTGGAAATACCGAATCGAAACGAGCGAGTTGCTCAGCCATCGAAGACAGTTGCTCCTCCATAGCTCTCGCTCTGGTCTTCATTCCATCCGCCATCTGGAATCTCTCAACGAAAGCACCAAATTGATGCTGAATTTACTGGTCTGAAGTTCTGGAAGGAGAAAGAATAGAGGAAGAGAGGAAGAGATCTAAGAAAGGGATAGAGAAGCAGGAGGAGATAGGGAATAGAAAAAGAGAGAATTATGGAAAATATGGCCAAGATGCCCTTCTTCTCATTACCACTCCCCTTATATAGTTGGTTACAAGGAATCTCTATCATTTGTAACTAATTCTCCATCCTGGCATATCATCAAACACCTGATGTGCCAGGACACTCTCCCTCCATATCATACTAATGTAAAACTATATCTATTGAGAAATTACAATCATTCATTCAATTATCACTAATTATCCTTGTATTACCCCTCACATAACAAAGTCCTTGAATTTGTTACTGTGAGTCCCTTGGTTCCTTCTCATGGATCTCCTGACTACACCCTTGAGTGGCCTGCCTGCAACAGGTTGTCAGAATCCATTGCTTGAATCTAGTTTGATGAAAGCAATTGTTGTTAATTTTGTGAAGCAGCTCCTTGGATATGCTGAGCAATAATTTCTTTCACTTTAATGAATTGGCACATATGAAATTCTTCTGCTGCAAACTTTTTTTAGACATTAGAGTCGAGAGTGTTATAGCCTTTTTCAGTTGTTTTAAGCTGATTTTTTTTGCTCACCTGTGTTTCCTTTGTGATTCTGTTAATGACATTGTACTTGGTAAGATCTTTTGCTCATTTTGTTGATCTATATAAAAAGTGCCAAATTTACAGAGTCCATGATTTCTAGCTTATTCCTATTTTGAGGGCAGTTATTGAGCTTTGTTACAAAGCTGAATTTTACATGGATCTATAAATACAGAACTTTGTTATTTATATATATATATATATATATTTATTTATTTTATATTTTATATTTTTTGCTATATATATATATATTTATTGAGATCTGAATGAATGTATTGAAAACAGAAATGAAGAAATGTGTTTGCAATAAACAACCTTACCACCTATGCTCTATGATATGTCACTATGGTGATACTTTGTCTATTCTTTTAACCACAGTATGTTGGTGCCTTGTTGAATTAAATTATTGCCTATTTTGAAGTCAAAACAACCTTATCTGATTCCACTGCCATTTGCATACTTGCATACTTGTTTTTTTTAACTTTACTATTTATCTTGTAGGGTATCTATTGTATTCCATGGCTGGAGAAGTCTATGAGATCATATTCATTATTTGCTGGTCTTGTATTTCAACCGCTGACTTTCGGGCAACTGCTGGACTCTTTGAATATTTGGAAAATCAAACTGGTCCTTCTTTTACTGAAGCTTAATTAAAAATTTTATCAATCAAGTTAAATGTTATTTTGGCTCAATATCAAAATTTAGGAAATCCAACTTGGTTGTTTATGTGAGATGGTATCATATGGTTTGTGACCTAATAAATGACCTCCATGATACAGGCACAGATAGAAGTTTTTTATCATTCCTTCTTCTAAGTATGATTTTGATGATCTCATTATGGTATTTTTTAGTTCTTTTAACTTCTAGATAATATCCAACTTAAAGAGTACTTTATTCTTGTCTACCTAGTCATGCAACTTGGTAGGTATTGATAATACATCAAGAATATTTTATTGCCATGATCGTCAATATATTTTATCAGACCTAATCAAAGCTCACGAGCTGGTTACTTGTTACAGTATAGACTTCCTCCACTTCTGATGATTGTGCTATGAACATCACTTCTACGAAAAGTATGTACAGATACTTGTGATACTTGTGCACTCCTAAAACATGTTCATGGAACAGTTTTTAAGAAATGGTGTTATGGATACAAGGAAAAATCTGAAAGAACCGAACAGGGAACTAAAAGGATAAAGGCTTAATGTTGGCCCGGAAGTCCTTGAGCTGAATATTACAAGATATGCTACATCACATCAAAGCTTGATTTGACTTTACAAGAATTTGCCTTTGTGCTAATGTGCACATTTTTGTTTTTATGCTGGATTTTTTTTATTCCTTGTGACCTAATGTAATGTTATAGGTAGGCACCATGTCAAATTAAGTAATGAGATTGCTGATTACACATATATTTCGATATTATAAGTTGTAGGAATGGTGATTGCTGATTTTCCACTTAGTGACTGAATCTTCAACCATAATGTCATATTGGTGATGTTACTATTTAATTTATTATTTTAGAGATGAAGTTTTCTCAAGAAAACTGAACTTGATAGGAATAATCATAAAGTTTGCTTGAGAGCTGTGTTTAGATGGACCCTAGCAGAAATTGTGATTTATGTCCCATCTAGTATTAATAGCCTTGTCCTTGCTATGCTTGGCTTACTAGCGAGGAATCACATCAAGTATCCCAATTTGAGGAATTTCCTCCCTGACTACTATATTATGTTACTCATATTTTTTTATCAGAATTTCTTGTTTTTGTCTTCATTTTTTTGGTTTCCGATTGAAGGACTGTATGTGGAACTTGGAAGTACAAATTTTAGATTATCCAAATTGATTTAATTGCAATAAGGATGTGTTATTTGAGATATCTTGATGGGATCAAATAAAGAGTAACCCTTCGGTCATTTGTCATTGTGAATTTGTTTAACTTTAACTCATGTCTTGTTGCCTATTGTACTGGGTACTCTTGACCAACTGAAATACTTATGCTTGGCTTGTCAAAGTGTTATATCTTTCCCCTTGGGAAATTGTTGCCTCCAGCCATAAAAGGATGAGATGTAATCTCTACTTCTGCTGGTTGTGTCTCTAACTGAATTTATTCAATTTAAATGCTACTGTGGGAGTTCCTGAGAATCAGATGGTTTTCTTTTTCTTCAGTCTATCCATCAATGAGGGCATTAGGTCATTCAGCAGGAAAGAAGAGTTTATTTGATAGATGGATGCCTAAAAAGCCAAAGAACTGTTGCATTAGAAGTCTATGAAATACCTGCAATAGGTCAGTTGTGACTCAGTTGGATTGGCTGAAGTTGCTATTAATATCTTTTTGCTTTGGACCATTTTTTTTTCCCTTTTTTCATTCTATCTGTTCCATCTTCCAGTCAGGCCAACCAAATCAAACCCTGCTGTGAATTGATGGCTGAAGAGGGAAAATTATGTAATGAAGATTAGTAGCATTCCTTAATAACAGTGTTGTTGGCATCATGTGCTAATCCCTTATCTGTGCACATGCTAAAATAAATGAGTTTTATTTTCTTGATATTATTATTTTCATGGTTTATCTGCCTGCTATGATGTTGTATAGATGAGAGTCTCACCCATCCTTAAAGAGTTGTCAGTTACATATGATCAAGTAAAATTGATTAACCAAGCATTTAACAATCTCGTCTGAGTATTAGAGGTTTCATTTAATTTTAAATTGGATAGGCCTCCTTTAGTCTTTGTTAGTCTAAATTCCTTGTGTCACATTGCTGTAGTTATATATCAAATAACTTGTTTTGCCCCGTGCATATTTTTGGCCTGCAAAATGCATCAGTTCTGATTTTAATTTCAGAAAAAAAAATTTTGGTCCAATGTTTTCGTGCCAGATCTAGATCAAGGTATGGGTTTGGGCAAGGATTTTGCACAATCACTTGCAATCCTAGGAAGAAAAAAGTCCTTTTCTGGTTGAAACTCTGTATCTTTTAGGTGTGTGAAAGCATTGATTTCTTCCATAATGCCATTGTCTGTGTTGCAGTGAAATTTCCCATTTAAGTGGAGTTTGTTGGTCTTGTGACTTCCTGTACGCGACCAGAAACATTTTAGTTTCTAATTATGCAATGTTGTGTCAGGCTCCAGTTATTATGTGTCTGGTATTTTTTATGTTATGTAGTGCAAATATTGGGACAAAATTTGAGATGGTAGATTCATTTCAATTTAGAATGGTGCTTTTGTTTCTTTAGAAAGTTTAACTGAGTTGTTACTTGATTTCTGCCCTGAGGCCGTTGGTCTTAAAAATATCTAAATCTGCTGTCGTGGCAACTGATTGTAACTCCACTTATCAAATCAATATGTACATCCATTGTTATAGGACCCAATTGGATTTATGGTAACTAAAATGTCAAGTTGACATTCAGCAATTTGTATGCATCTCCAGAAATTTCTCCATACCTTGTTGAGAATTTACAAGTACTTCTCCGGAAGTATGATATCGCTCGCAGGTACAGTGTGGTAATTGTCTTGAGTCTAGAAGAAAGCTGCTGGGTTATCCCTGGGATAAAAAATTCTTTTATTTGGTAAGACTCTCAGCCTCCTGCTTTTATTCTCTATTATTATTATTATTATTATTATTATTATTATTATTATTATTATTATTATTATTGTTATGGTAGACCACATCATTTCTTGCATCGTGTATACCTTTTGCTTTCCTTACCTACCGAAAGTGTTGAATTTATCATTTCCTTGTTTTTGCCCCCTGTTACTGATTTTAAAATATTTTTCCTTGAGGTATAAGACTACATGTAAGCGCCTCCGGAAGCAGGCTGTGAATTGTGCTGGATATTAAATCTGGTTTCTGGAAATAAACACAAATTTTATTAGGACGACTTAAGCATAGCAAAACCGTGTACAGATTGTTTCCTGGGTATTACCGTAGCAAGAATTGTTTTGTTTGTTTTAATAGTTGGATGGATGCCCTGGGGAATATTGTAAGGGGCCGGCTTGTAGGTGGCCTGTCAGCCTTCAAGCGTTGAGCTTTCAATATTTTATTTTATTTTCCTTTATTTCCTTTTCATGTAAGACAAGGGAATAGACAAGCAAGTAAAAAATAAGAAAAGAAAATGAAGGTTTTGTTGGTGATAGCTTAACCTTGAATGTCTATCATATGTAGGATCAATAAGCTATGATGAATTCCATTCCTAATAGTGAATGTAATCCTTGTGTGGAATATGAAAAACTCTTATGTGCCTATCCATATATAATAGGGGAACTGATTTTTGTGTGTAACCCTAGTTTGCTGATGTTTTTCCTCTGTGATCGTTAGAGATGGGCTTTTGTTAATATTTATTCATCCATTAATATATTTTTTCCAGAAATGAAACTCAAAAGGTGATACAGATTGAAATAGGACAATTGTTATTTGAATTTTTAGATCAATTCAATTTAATTCAATTGTTGAGTGTAAAGCAAAAGAAAAGGAAAAAACAACTATAGTAGAGTTATATATACAATTAATGAGGATCTCCTTATTATAGTTAGACATCACGGCACCCTTTTTCTTTTTTCTTCTCTTGTGTTTTTTGGTTTACTTGAGTAGGCAGGGGACCTATGTGCCTGTGGTAGTACTGGTTTTCATTCTCGGTTTTTAACTTGAAGTTCCGACGCATGCAGAAACATAGGATCCAAGCACACGGACGAAACCGGCGATGGCTCGCAGCTGATTGATCGCGGCTTGGACGCCAACATGCGAGTCGCTACCCTCCACGTCTACAATGAAGACATAGTCAAAGTATCTTGTGGCGCCGACCACCCCGTCCCTTTGCACAAGCCTGACCGGGTTCGACCGGTTCGGGCGGTGCTGGACGCGGGTCACCCTAACTCCTCGGCTCTCGAAGGCCCACATGGCCTGGAATAGATCGGATACACCTCTTTCCAGAGAAAAGGCCACCGTGGTTTTATGGGCCCCACCGCTGGATCTTGGTGGCGGCGAGCATGTCTTTGAGCCCAGGCCCATACCCAACTGGAGGAAGCGGTTATAGTTACCGGCCCTCCTGTCCTGGAAGTTGCGTTCCAGTACTTGGAGCCCGAACTCGCTGGCCGCGATCTCGCTCCCGATGACGGCGGTGTCGGCGATCCGGTTCTCGGCCACGAATTGGGCGGCTTCGGCAGCGTTGGAAACCTCCTCGACCTCCACGCCCAGAGCTCGGAGTCCCTCCGCGCAGTGGGATAGGGCCTGTGGGTGGCTGACAACACGGCGGAGACCGGATCTCTGAACGCCCGGGAGGGAAAGCAGGCAGTGGTTGACAGGGAGGATAAGCTCTCCAACGATCCGTACGGCTGGGTGACGGAGGAGGAGATCAAGGTTGCGATCGATGGGGCCGTCGAGGGAGTTCTCGGCGGGGACGACGGCGCGGTCGGCGGTACGGTCCTCAAGAGCAGAGAAGGCATCCTCCATGTTAACACAAGGAAAGGCCTCGGAGGCGAGGAAGGAAGGGGGAAAGGCCATGGTGGCGGCCTCCTGGCAGTAGGAGCCGCGGACACCCTGGTAGGCTACGCGGACGGGACGGCCGTGGTGACCGGGGGAGACCGGGGGATCAGACTCCCTGAAAAGGCGCTCGAGACCGGCAACGGCCATCTCGAGGCCGAGAAGTGAGGCCAGCTCCTCTGCGGTTCGCATGGGGGATTTAGAGAAGAGATCAGGAGACGAGGTGGAAGGAGAGGATGTGCGGAGGGCCCTGACGGATGTAGTAGTAGTAGTAGTAGTAGTACAAGTCATAGGAATAGAGGAGGTGGAGTTGCTGCTGCTGCTGCTGCTGCTCATCTTCTTGCATGAAGGAGAGACAGCAGGCAGGAAGCATCCAGAAGGGTAAAACCTAAGGGCCATCAATGGATGGCTTCTTGTTTTTGCTCGTTAAACTACCTAGCTAATGAACAATCAGAAAGCTTTCTTTTTTTTTTACTGAATTATTATTTCTCTAATTTTGCCCAGAGATCTTTGTTAAGGATCTCTGGCTAAAGAGAAGGGTTGGGGCAGGAGGAGTATATATATTATGATGAATAGGCAACTGAGTTGAAGGCTTGAAGGTTTTCCCTGTAGAGGGTGGTTGGTGTGGTAGGTGGTGGCATGAGAAAGAGAGCGTTCGCGCGTGTGCCGTGCGCTCTTGTGTGTGAACGTGCCTGCTTGGTCTCCTATTCTTTCCTTCCTTCTTTCGTTCTTTCTTTTTCGTCATTGTTATTATTATTATGATTATAAATTTGTCTTATGAGCACGAGAATTTTAGGTGACGACTCAGCAGGGTCAGGGTCAGGGTCCGGGTCCGTCCCATTTAGAGGGGCCACGGGCCAGTTTTTTGAGCCCGGCCCGCCAGGGTCCTCTTTGCTAAAAGCCGGACCCGGAACCAGCCTGGGCTAACCCCACTTTTAGTTTTATCCCGATAGCCGAGAGGACTCAGACGCACTACTTGTGCAAGCTCTGACCTCTTCCTCTGCCTGGCCCAACCCTGCTTAATTAATATTTAAGTTTCGTCCTTTTGGGTTGGATTGGCTAATTTATCATGTTGGACCCATGATTATTATTATTATTATTATTATTATTATTATTATTATTATTATGGTAATCTGATTTTTTTTATTCGTCGTCTTGTTTTCATGTATATAATGTATTCCTTTGAATGGGTGGGTTTTGAATGAATTTTTCCGTGTTTTTGTTGCCTTCTTTGTTTGGTGAGGGCACTTACTAGGAAAGAATGCCGCTCTTGACAGTTGACACACGGACTGATCCTACTTTTTTTTCTAATGAATTTGGTTTTTTATTTTTTCTATTGTTAAAAAAAATTTACAATTTATTAGGATCATCTCCTGTTTTAGTATGTATCTTCTGTTTACTGGAATATGAAAGCATGAAATTATGAAAACAAAACATTTATTTGTTGATCACCTTCACCACCATGAGTTAATAATTAATTATAGGCAAAGCTCGCTCTCATATTATAATTCATTTAATGCATTTAATGGCTCTTGTATCTTATATTCATCCTCTTTATTTCTAGTGCCAACTTGTGCAGTTTGTATCATATACCATTTTTTTAAATAAAAAGTTATTTTTTACCCATGCCTGCATGCAAGTTTAATTAATTGATTTGTTTGTAATAGTTTAATTAATATAGAGTAGTGTATATTAAGAAAGATATATTAAAGTACTGTCCATTTCATATAAATTAAATTGGGTCTGTCATTTTAAAAACATTGAAAAATTCACTTTAACGGGGCCTCTTAGCTCCTCTGATCTTAATAATGAATAGCCTGGCCAAGAATACATGTTCATTTTGTACTGGGACTTTATGCAGATGATCCGAGGAATAGTATAATAAACAATCATGCATGATACACGTGCATTCGAATTCAATAACAAAGATGCGTGGATCACATGCATTGGATCTGGGCTTTTGCACGATTAATACAAGCAAATATTTAAGCTTGTGGAAGGAAAATCCACGAGGAGTATGCGTGTGTATGTATATATATATAATAATAATAATAATAATAATAATAATAATAATAATAATAATAATAATAATAAAGAAATGAAACGTTTTTCATGATGGACGGATAGTATCAAATGCCGAGGATCAATCGGTGCGTGTCGTTCATCAAGTTGGTCAAGACAAGACAAGACAAGCCAAGCCAAATGGTTGTCAAATATATATTGCAGAGCCCTGGCCATACAACGTACAGCGTATGATGTATGATATGTTCCCCTCGTTGGCTTGTTTAATTTTGGTGCACTGCACTCCTTCAAAGTGGCTACGCATGCATGTCTTGCCTTCAAGAATCAACCATTTAAGAATTGACGGGAAAGTAATTAAATAGCCGAATTACTAGCATTTTATATTAAAATCGAAGTTACGGCGCCGTAACTGGATTGGTGGGTTGAACAAGCTGATCAAGAAATCAAAGAAGAAAAAGAAGAAGAAGAGAAAAGGGTTGATGCATGATAAAATATTTAAGATATTTTATCCCTTATGAAGCATTTAAAGGGGTCAAAGCTAGATAAAGAAGACAAGTGCATTTGTGGATGTGGGGTGGGTTGCTTGGAATTTGAGGACCGATCGAGGAAAAATTAAATTAAAGACTGTAAGAGATGTCACATAATCAAAACGTGGACACATGACTGCGAATTAACTACGTACTTGCAGTTGGACAAATATATATATATATATATATATATTCATCTTTGGGAATTTATAAATTAGGCCAATGACCCAACTACCACTGCATACATATGGAAGGGACTAGGGAGGGAAGGTTGGTGATTTGGTTGGTGGGTGAGGAAGAGCATACTGAAGAAAAATTAATGGAAATTAAGAAAGCGGAAGGAGGATTGGAAGAATTTCTTGTCTTGCCTGATCCCAAGTTAAGGAACCAGGTCAAGACTAAGCCTGCTTACGTGCTCATTAATTTAATTAGCTCAGCATGACACAATACACACCTCATATATAATTATGAACAACACAACTTGGGCCTTAATTTATTTATTCAAGGGCCAATATCCTCTGTCCTCCCCTTGCATTTTTAACCTTCTTACTATACTACATGTACGTAGTATTCTTCTCATGCATGCAAGAAGAGTCAAGCCCACTTAATTACTTACTATGAAGATTTAATTTCAAATGGCAAGAGATGGAGTGCAATCACTAATCAGAATATACAAGAGGCAACTGTTGCATGGCTAGCTAGGACTGGAGTTATATAACTTTGCCAAAAAATAATTTCATACTTGTTCTCCATATGTTATGTATGTATGTATGAATATATATATATATATGGCACAGTAATATATGGATTTAAAGTATGTGATACATCTTCTACGTATAATTATAAGAGGTGTATGTATAAGCGTGAAGTTGCTTAATATATTATCCTATTTAATTTTGTTGATTTACCCGGTTCCACATGCTGGATCAGATCAAAGTAGCTAGCAAGAGAAGCAGTACAAATATATATACATTTGACAACCACTGTTCACTCTCTTGTGTGTACGTTATTGTCCCTTGTCTTGTGTTATATCAACACAAACATTAATGATTGATTCATGTAAAAGGAATTGCCGATCTCTTTTCAACTTCAGCCTTGGAACACCTATATATATACTCTATATATATATATATATATCATGCATGGGCATTGGGTTGTTTTTCTTCCATCTTTAATTTGTTCCTCTCATCTCTTCTAGCTCTTCTCTTTTCGCCTCTTCAATTCAATTAGTAGTGAAACTTCTGACTGTGCTCTCAAGCTGATGGTGGTCAGACCCTGAAACACCTTTGATAATAGAACCTTTCTTATAAACATTGAAGCTGGGGACTGAGGTTACACTCTCTGACTTTTTTAGGGAGGCGTTCTCTTCCACATCTACCTGCATGTGTTATCTATCTACTTGTCACCACAAAATGCATGCATTAATCTTTCGCAAGAAGTAGTAGCTAGTGTCTGCCATTTTATTTTGCTTAATTTGTTGTATATCAAGTAGTTTGCTGCTTTTAATTATCTACACAATATTCTAATTAAAATAATAAAAACTCAAAAAGAAAGGTGTGAAACTAATTAAACCTTGAGGAAATTTATTGAAGGGTATTGCTTGCAGAGTTGCTCCATCAAAGGCAATGAAGGATTTGAAGCTTCGCTTTGTTTACTGAAGAAGAGCGTAACAGACAGCCCTGTGGAAAGATAATTAATGCACAAATTAATGATGTTTTCAACTAATGTTGCATGGTGATTGAATCACAAACTGGAGAAGACAGTGGGAGCTTTACCAGATGACATGATAATGTGCCTGAATTGATCCTCTGCTGTGATGCGTATCAGATGAGAGTCACCGGAGTTTATCATGCCACTGAGTGCTGCTTCTTGTTGCTTCTTGAGCTTAGCTTGAGCCTCAGTCAAGGCCTTGCTAATCTCCTCGTCCCCTGGTACATGGTCAAGTAAATTCTCATAGTCCTCTATTGATGCTGCCCACCTTTCCAGCTGCAACATGGGTAGTAATTTAATTTTAATTTGACATAGTCATTGTATTTCAGTGAGCAGATAAATGGGGGAAAAAAAGGTCATCTGGATGAAGTGAATGAAACCTTGGAATTGCAGTCAGCTCTCCTCAAAACGAGCTTTGGTGTAAGAAGGCCGCATGTTAAGAGCAGCATTGCAGTCCTCAATGGCCTTCTCCCATTGTCCCAATTTTGATCGGCAAGCAGCACGGTTGCAGAGCAGAATTGCATTGTGCGCATCATGGTCAAGGCCTTCTCCATATGCGATACATGCTTCTCCAAACTTGGAGGCCTTAAACAGATCATTGCCTTTGGATCGAGCATTTGCCACAGCAAGAGCCTTCTGGGCTGCTGCATTTGCATCCTTGCTGCTAGGGTCAAGACGCGCCGCCTTTTGAGCCAATTTAACTGCATCCTCAAACCTACCAAGACCCAGAATGATCAAAGAGGGAATGGAACAGTACAGTGTATATGATTATATTTATATCAGGTGCTATTCAGCAATTTAGCTTTAGCTTTCTATGAGATGATTTCTGCATGTAAATTCTACACTAACCTTCCCGCCGCAATATTGACTTGTGCTTGTACAGCGAGTACATATGCATTCGTGCAAGGACCGAAAAAGCTTGTAGACGCATCAATGTCATATTTGGGTGCATCGATCAACGTTGAATCCGCCTCTTCCTGCTTGTGGGTCATCAGGAGCGCCTCTGCTTGATAGGCAAATACCTTTTTCAAGAGATTGCAATTATGAAAATCATATGTTAATCACGCCTCTGCTTGTGTCTAATGAATAATAACAATGATGAGGTGAGATAGACAAATGAAACCTGTGGAGCAGCATCAGCACCAGAGTTGACAGCCGCCTCTGCTTCTTTAAGAACAGTGTGCCAGTCCTTGAGCCTATGTGCTTCATTGCACTTGTTGAGATGGCTTTGGAGAGCTTGCCCCTGTGAAATATCATTGGCCTTTAGTTTCACCCTTGGCTAACTTGTAGTAACGGATTGCTTTCTCGGCTTCACCCAGTCTGGGGGAATGTAATGCCATGTGATGCAATGTCCAGTGAACAAATGGGAGATTGAAACCAAATTGTGGATTGATGATACCTGAGATGAAGAGTGGCCAGACGATGATGTGCTCTGGAATAACAAGGATCGAGCCTGACAGCTTCAGTGCACTCAGCCACGGCGTCGAGGAGAAGCCCATGACGCATGAGCGCTGCAGCCTTGTTACTGTGATAAGAGGCCACCTGAGGGTCTGATGGAGATGGCACGATCATAGAGAGCAATGGCCTCGGGGTATCTGCCCTTGCTATACTCATCATTGCCCATCTCCTTCAGCTCCTCCGGGTCCAATCTCCTCGACAATGCTCTGCACATGGACATCACGGGTTCTATAGCTGTGCTACTGCTGCTGTTGCTCACAGCATTGTCATTATTTGCATTCTCTCTTGTCTCTGCTGCTGCGGCGGCGGCCTTTGACAGGTGATGATTGGTGGTGACAGCACCAGGTGCCCGGATGTTACCCAAGTTGCCGTAAAGCATGACGTTGCCGGACGAAGCCCGGACCAGAGTGCTGCTCCCCTTGGTCCGCTGGTGATCGTGGATCATGCTCTCAAGCTCGGCTGTGAGTCCATTGCTCTGCAGGCGCTTGAGGGGTCCTGGTCCGGGCACCGTCTTGACAGACAACTCATTGGAGGGTGGTTGTTTCCTGACAATAGGTTTCTGATAGCAAGTGGCAGTGGCATGTGGGGTGAGCATCTTGTTTAGAGCGGATTTGGGAGGGACCGTTGGGCAGGTCGGGTGGCTTGACGTGGCTGAGCAGGGTGACCTCGTCAGAACCAGCGCGGCGACGCTTGGAGTTGGAAGGAGAGAGGTCGGCATGGGCATGGGCATTGGTGTTGGTGTTGGTATTGGGGATGGAGCTGGTGGAGGAAGAACGGCGGGGAGCAGGAGCAGTGGAGGAGGGCTGGCGACGGAAGATGGTGTAGTAGAGGACTAGGAGGCCGCAGCCAGAAGATTTTTTCTCCTCGCCTTGGTCCGCCATCTTCCTCCCCTCCAGCGTGTGTCCTCAGCAGCACTGACGTCCAGATAAGAAAAAAAGAAGATGATGATGATGATGGCGGTGGCGGTGACTCGTCACCTCCTTCTCCTTGCACGTTTTTCTGAAGAATCCATATGCAGCATCAATAGATCAATTAGGCATATGCAGCTAGCATATCATGCTCATTGAACTGACCCTTCTTCCTCCTCATCTGAATTTAAATAGCTCTAAGCATCAACACCCCTCCCCACCAACACTCACACTGTTCTTATTGTTTTTCTTCTTTCCTAATGCTCCTATATATTGGGAGAGTTAAAAAAAAAATAAAAAAACAGAGAGAGATGAGGTCAAGTATAATGGAAAACTGAAAATAAGAGATGGGATCAAGAGAAGAGAAGAGACAAAAGGAGAAGGGTTGTTTGTTGGTTGAGGGGAAAGAGAGGGCAAGGGCAATGGAGGTGGCGAAGAGAGAGAGAGAGAGAGAGAAAGGGGCGGGAAAAGCGGACGCGGGAGAGATACGGATCTCTAGATTTCAAAGGCCAAACGGCTAATAATATAACTATATAAACCATTTGGCATGTCAACCTATTTGCTTGCTTGCCTAATATAAGCCATTTGCCACGCAACACCAAAACATCCATATATTATTGGCACTTCCGTGTGGGGGAAACCAGCAGCACCTTTGCCTCACAAATTATTATTATTATTATTATTATTATTATTATTATTATTATTATTATTATTATTATTTTGTTGGGCTTAATTTCAAGTGAAAGTCATAGATTTTGTAAATGAGTATACATTTATCAAAAGACATGGGAAATACAATTTTATAACTCTAATAAAAATTACATTGGAGAAGATTTACAATGTATTCTTTCATAAACATGTATTCATTATTTTTTTTTGGTTATGTATTATTATTATTGACAAAGAGGACAAACCACTAGGTTTGTCAAGAGACGTGCGCGAAATTAATGTCTCATCAGCTCTAAACTTTGAGTTATTGAGGTCCACATAGAGATACAGACTCTGACAGTATTAATTCAGGAATAAGTTGCAGATGTTGCTTTGATACGAAAAACAGTCAAAAGGATTCACCAACACATTATAATTAAGAGGGATCAGATAGAGATGGAGATCAATAGCTGCATTATGCGGTCAATTACCATTGTCAGCAGTTACAGACATATGAATAACAATTCTACGGCCCTGGCCACTTAATCTATTGCTCATCCACTAATCTGTAAGATTCTAAACAGTCAGATACTCGAACAGCCATCAACTACTCACCTACTTCCTGGAACATTCTATTCTATCCGGAAAAGATTCTAAACAATTAATTGGCCTTAAAAAGAAAATCCTCTGACACGAGATATGGCTTGAAGATAAAGAACGAATATGTTTCTAATTAAATGTGTACCAGTACTCCTTAAGACACAAGGCTAGATTTTCTGAGTTTCCATTATACCCGAAGAAGCATCAGAGCTGGAATCATGCAATTGGTCCTTACCAAAATTTGGTATATAAGAGCATCCAAATAAGGAAACTCCAACAGTGATGGAAAACCCAATGCAAGCCCATACCCATTTCTGTCTTGTATTCCTCCTTTGGCGACGTTGGCGAGCAAACTCTGCAAAATCAACAAGAAAAGTGTCAAATATTTCCCTCGCAGAAAATAGGATATAACATAACTTTATAAAATTAAAGATGGCTTGAATCCAGCAAAATCAATTTCAACGACAGGAATCACAAATGGCACTAGAAAGAAGACTCAAATAAGGATAGCATTGCACATAAGGGCATCAGAAAATAGGCAGCCTGATTAGATCCATAACTAAAAATTTCCATTACCTATGTTTAAGGATGTTATTGATAATGAGATGATTATAGCTTAATCATATACATGAATATACATCAATCACAGCACCAAGCTTCACATGCAAGCACATTGAAAAACTGACCTGAACAAATAAATAAAAGCACTGGGGATTGTGTCATGCAAGAGTAACTAGCATAACAAATGAGTCCGGTCAAGAAGTGAACAAACCAGAGATAGTAATACAGGCAAAAGCACGCATACACACACAGAGGGAACTTACCAACAAATAGATACTGTGAGGGAAAAAAAAGACATTAAACTATACATCTAAAGTAGGAAAAGGAGAGGCACAATTAAATATACTATATATCAGAAAAAGGAGGGAATCAGTAAAAGGCTTATTATTTGACTATGAAAAGATTTCATACACATCTTAACTGTTGAGTACTAGCTCCCTTAAGTTCAAATTAAAGTCGTGCTACCAGTGTCTACTTGCTGCGGTATGTCTCAAATTAGAGAATCAGAGTATGCATTACATTTATTTGGTTCAAACAAAGAATAGATTATTTATTAAAATTATCAATTAAAGGTCACAGTATATCAACAGGGGAAAAATAAGAAGAAAACTAATTGACCTTACCTATAACTTCCTGATTCCTTTGGGACATTTCATGGTTAACAGCCTCATAGTATTGCAATCTATCTCGCAATCGAGAAATTTCATAATTCTTCTCTTCAATAACTGCCTCAGCAATTGCTTCAATTTCTGCCCGGATAACACCCCTTTGAACAGCCTCAGATACAAGCCTAGTAACTACAATCTCTTGGCAAATTGGTTCTGGGTCAATCTCAGAACACAGATTTCCAGAAACTTGTATGTCAGGAAGTGAAAGTCCCAACTGAGAAAAATATGTCAACAATTTCTGCCACTGTTTATGCATATGGAGAAGAGCCTCCTCTGCTCCCTTTCGTTTCTCAGTCTCCTCAAAAAGACTAAGCCTTAGAGATTGCAGTGCGACTTCAAAATTGGAACTGGCAAGAGATGGTCGGGATATTGAACAATCAGAGAGGAATTCTGCAAAAGCATACATGAGCAGAAACATTTAATTAAAAGGGTACTGAAAGAAGAATATACACAATGATGCACTTCAACAACACCACAATTGAAAATAAAATCAACAAAAATATGTAAGTGCATATAATCTCAACTTCTCATTGTTTTCTAAGAAACAACCTGCAATACAAAACTGTGACAGAAATTTTCTCAGAGAAATACATAAATCCTTTTATTAGTAATAAATCTAGTGGTTCTAATTCTCCACTAAATCCATTGCTTTGACAGACAGACAGACTTTCTATAAGATTATGAATTATACGGGCAGAGGAAAATATAAGTGAAGCAAACACTTCAAATTTAATCATGGCAAAACAACATCAATTGATGAATGCTAAAAAACAGATTCGAACTAAAAGGCATTTAATTCACAAGATAAAAAACCGGAAGATGACTTTGAAGCATTATTACTCCAGAAATATGACAAAACCTCATCAATTGTTAGCTCCTAAGACCAGAAGATATTTTTACAGAATGACAACAACAACAACAACAACAACACACAAACAAAAACATGTAGTTACGAACATCAATTCACCATCCACAATAACCAATGATTGCTATTCCAGTATTCAAATACGACAACTCAGAAAAATTAGAAAATATGAAAGAAATACGGATGCTTTCTTTCCATGTTAAATTCAACATAACTGACCTTCAGCATCGTAGAAGTCGCTGTGTTCTGTATATACCGACCGAGTAGAGCATCGAGGGTGTCGGACGTTGTCCCCCCCGTCCTCGGCCTCAGAGCTGCTGATGACGCTCATCGAATCTCTAAGGTCAAAGAAATCATCGATTACGTCGTCATCCTGATCGCTCTCCATCCCGGACCCCTTGCAATCCGGGGTACTCATCTCCGCGGCGGCGGCTTGGTATCCTTCGGTTCTGATGGATGTTTCATCCGCCTCGTCGGGATCATGATCAGGTTGCACTCGGCCATGGTGAGCAGCGGGGAGGACGCAATCGCGGCGCTTGTGATTGAGGAGATAGGGGTTAGGGAAGTCCGGGGTTGGGGAGGAGTCGGCGATTTGGACGGAAACAGGAGTGGCGTAGAGAGCAGGGAAGAAGGACGGGTGCGGGTGGGGGCTCTTAGAATTGCGGTGGTGGTGGTGGTGGTGGTCGTCGTCGTCGTCGACGATGCCGTTTTTACGATGGAGGCAGCTATCAAGGGCTATGGCGGCGATTGTCGGCATCTGGGTGAGATTGGGGTGGACGAGGTTTAAGCGCTTCTTTTGAAACCCCAAACAAAGCTTGGAAAGGAGGCAAAGCTATAATTATTTATTTTATTTTTATTTTTATTTTTCCAACCATACCAACTAGCGATAACTTGAAATTGAATTGTTATTTTTATTTTTAAATTTTAAATTTAAATTTTTTCTTCTTTTTCTCCAAGCAAACCAAAACGTGTCGGTTTTTAATTTTAAATTTAATTATTTGTGTTTCTGGAACAATTCAAGTCAATCATAAACGGTAGACCCGATTTATTCAAGTCCATGATGCAGCCAGTTCGTTGCCGTCTTGAATTTATGGTTCTGGGCTGGGCCCACCTGGATGAGCCCAAACAGATTGATTTATTCATAGCCCTGCTCGATCCAATTCCTTCCGACGCTATACTTATATGCTAATGCAGAGTATTCGGAAAAAGCAAACCACCTTAATTTTTATGTTTAAGAATATTTATATTTTTTTTTCTTAATATTCACCATCCATTTTATATATTGATAGAGAACAATGATTTTCATTCTTATTGTTAGTATAAAAAAAATATATAAACTTAACATATGGATTCCATGCATGAAAGTTTAACTAGTAGTCTAGTACTAGCAGCATGATGAGATGGATGATGGTTGCGTGAACTTTGGTGGTGGTGATGCGGTGTGCGGTTTGTCATTCGGTGACCAGTGTTGATGATTGCACCGCACCGCTTCTTCAAGTGACGAACTAACTAGCTCTAGCTCCCATTCAAGTGTACGATCTCATGATCCACCCGACCACTACCAGACTTGACGCTTCTTCACGAGCACTTGATCATCTAAATTAATGCCATCTAATCTCTCAATCTCCAGATCGGATCCGACCCATTTGCCCCACAACATCAAGACGCGAAAAAGAAAAGTAGGGTCCTGTCACTGTAAGCGGCGGGGGACCGGCACCGCTACGACACCACGAGCACCACCACGAATATGATGATGATGATGATGGCGTTGCTGCGAAGCGGCTCTTCCAAAATCCTCCCAAGATATCAACCTTCTATTCTTCCTCGATTCCTCCATTCTCATGCAACCAGCTTCGGTACAAGACACCTCCTCTCCAGTCTCCACACTCCATTCCTTTATTCCTTTGCTCTGCCATTCCAGTGATTGAGACTTGTTGTCGTTGTCGTTTTTGCAGGATTCAAGCAAGATGAGAAAAGCAAATTGGTCGTTAATGTTTTCAGCACTGTCGCTTCAACTTACGATCTCATGAATGACCTGATCAGCACCAGCTTGCACAGGCTGTGGAAGGACAGGCAGGTTCTTGTTATTCCCTTTTTTTCCCCATTTCATCTTTCAATTTCACACTATTCTATGTTATTATTATTCATCCTTATATGTATGTCTCTTCAGATTGGTTTCATTGTTGCATCCTTTTGCTGGAATGAAGCATCTTGATGTGGCCGGAGGCAAAGGTATGTTTCTGCACCCCAATCACTCCTTCCTCTTTTAACCAATCAGTCCGTTTTCCATTCATGTTCTTCTTGCCAAACATGCAAATGCTATTTCACAATCACATAATAAGAAGATTGGTTTGATGAATCCCTCCCCAATTAACTACTAAATTTTGAAGGTTGCATTGAACATTGGCTTGCTTGTTCTTTTGGTCTATTTTGACCAACATAGTGTCGTCAATACATATTGAATCCATTAAAGCAAATACTTGCTCCGTAGTTTCTACCACTTTTAGTAATGGCTGTGTACATCATAGTTTCTATCCATCTCTTAAGTTATGCGTTCCTTTTTTAATTCATTACCACTGTTCTTCATGTGCAATTATGATGTTTTAAACCTTGCTGGGCTATGCAGGAGATGTTGCCTTTCGTGTTCTTGAGCGTATGAATAGCGTTAGTAATAAAGCCTTACAGGAAAGATTAGCTGATACAGAAGAAGTGACAAAAATATTCGTATGTGACATCAACCCAAACATGTTGAATGTTGGCAAAAAGCGTGCCATTGAGAGAGGTATATATAGAGCAATTCCACTTGCCATCTATGAAATCAAACTTTGCTATGATTGTTGCTTTCCATCTCTCTCCTCCTACGGTGATTCAATTCTTAGTCTTTTCAGGGTTTGGTGAAGATCGTTCTCTTCATTGGGTAGAGGGAGATGCTGAAGCTTTAAGTTTTGCTGATGGGTCAATGGATGGCTATACTATTGCATTCAGGATAAGAAATGTAACACACATTGAGAAAGCACTCTCAGAAGCTTACAGGTGAAGTTCTTGATTTTTTTCGAATTTTTACTTGATTTGCGTTTGTTGATTAAAACCCCTCATTTGGATAAGGGGCTTGTGGATGCACACAATTTTTCCCTGATAATGAATATTTATTCATCAAAATGGTGAATATGGTGAAAAAAACAAGAGTTGTTGTTTTCTGAAGGACAAAGTGAGTCCTTTAATTGTTAGTTGTTACTAGGTTATTTTGGAGTTTTCACAATGAATGGAAGTATGATAATAAAAACTTTCGTCCTTTATTGGCTCACTATGCAAAATTATTCTGCTTGGTCAAGCGTATGGGTATGATTACATGCTAAATTTTACTGGCCTTCTTTTAAATTTTTAGGGTGCTGAAACGAGGAGGAAGGTTTCTTTGCCTAGAGCTGAGCCATGTGGAACTTCCTGTCTTCAAACAAATGTGAGCTTTTTCTCGAACTATTCTAAAATTCCTATATATTGTTCTGTCCACTTTTCCATGCTTTCAAGGTTTGAAAGTTTTTATTAAAATAATTTATGTTTGTGTGATCAGAATCTAGTTGGTAGCATAGTGCAAGCTATGATGAGATGATAATTCTTCTAATTACGAAGTAGATTCCTCTAAGTTGATATTTGCTGTTGGTAAATCGTTTTTCTGATTAAGATCCAACACTGTAAATTATTCAGCTTCTATTTTAGTAAATTGAGTCTTTAAGAATGCTGTTTGGTTTGCAATTCTCATGAATCGTTAAGGATATTATATTATTTGATCCTCTTGCATGTGTGGTTGTTCTCATCTTCCTCTTTTTTTCTACAGAATTTAACATTAGTAAAATCAGACTCTGGACATTAATATCATCTTTGTTCTTGTAATTGATGCTCACAAAGTCATTACTGAAATCATAATTATAGTTTCTGGCATTGGTAACTAGTTAATAGATATACAAAGGGAACTATGTTATGGTCCGGATTGATCCATTGTTGTTGTTTTTGATATTTATATCATGTGTGTTCTTGTAATTGATGGTCACCAACTCATTACTGAAATCATAAACCATAATTGTAGTTTCTGATATGTTGAGCAACCTGCTAGATATATATAGGGGACTTTCTTGTAGTCTGGATTGATCCCTATTGTTGTATTTGATGGCTTGCTTCTTTATCTAATGTTTTCGGATTCATTTTTCTTCCCATTCAGTTACGACTACTACTCATTTTCAATCATTCCAGCTATGGGAGAGTTAGTGGCTGGTGACAGAGCTTCTTATCAATACCTAGTTGAGAGTATTCGCCGGTTCCCTAACCAGGTAAAACTGAACCACTCTTATGTGTTTCCCCACTTGGTTTCTTCCACATGGTTTGAAGCATATACTTTTTTGTTGTATAGAGGAAAAAATTTGGATATGAGGCACATTGGGTGATTGATATGATTAGTCATGCATAGTATGAGTAGGCATGAGGCACACAGGATGATTTATCAAAATAGATGTTAAATTAATATCAATCTTTTTGAGTTGAATGCTGTTCTATTGTATTAATTACCTCAATGTCTATCATTCTCCTTGATTCTGCCTGATTATATATTTATAGCTCCATGTATGCATGCATGGCAGTTTGAGTTTTGATATTATTGACCACCCAGTAGCCTTTTTTGGCAACCCTGCTGGTAATCAGTGGTGACATTTTCAGTGCTGAACAAGATGTGCAGACTGATGATGCTGGTTGGAGCCACAAGAGAAAGGATCTTCTCTGGAATATTGCAGAACATTCAGGAAGTGCAAGTAAGAAGAGTGAGATCAACAATGATGCTGATTTTATGTTTCAAAGGTCAGAGTTTGGGCAGGAGCCATTGGTGGGGACGGTCCAGATGTATGGGAGACATGTCTTTCTGTGTCACAAGTGCCCTGATTTGTGGCCATCTCATATTGAAACCACTGAATGTAGCCAACTGCCAGGACTTCTCTCGGTAGCCCTGAAGGCACGGAAAGAAGATCTGAAGAGGCGCACTTGTCTGACCATATATCAAGGAGAAGATGATATGGACTCAATGGATGGAGATGTCATGATCTTTCCGGACATGATCAAATATAAGGGGCTGACACAAGGTGATGTTGATAATTTTGTTGATGAAGTGCTTGTGAAAGAAAGTGGGTGGTCCTTTGGGGAAGTTGAGACATTGTCAGGGTCATATGTATTTGTGTGCGCTCATGGAAGTCGAGATCGAAGGTGTGGTCTCTGTGGACCAGTCCTGGTTAGAAAATTTAGAGAAGAAATAAAATCAGGTGACCTTCATGATCAAGTGTCTGTTCACCCCTGCTCTCACATAGGTGGTCATAAGTTTGCAGGTAATGTCATTATTTTTAGTAAGAAGGATGATAAAGTCACTGGCGATTGGTATGGATATGTTTCTCCTGATGACGTGCCTACCATACTTGAGCAGCATATTGGCAAGGGCAGAATTGTAGATCGTCTTTGGAGGGGAAGTATGGGCTTATCAAAGGAGGAACAGAAGAAGGCCCAATTGCTTCGACTTCAGGGGAGCAATACAGTTGGGGACAAAGTGTGAAAGAATAAATGCTTCCACTAGCTACTGGCACTGATGTTATACACAAATAAAATGCGGTGATTGATTGTTGTTGTTATGGGATTGAAAATTCTACATCTTGTCTTGATATTTGACTGGCAGAAACACTGGGTAACAATCAATTGGAGTAAACTCTAAAAGGGATTTCAAGTTCTGGAAAGCAAAAAAGAGAAGAATTTAAGGAATTTGTACTTGAGAATTTGTTCTTGCTGTTTATGCGATTACCAAGTGGTTTGCGTGGGTAGCCAAGGTGCATTTATGCTGTGATTCAGTGAACCTTCACACAATGTTCTGAGAATCTTCTTTATTCTCACTTTTGTATTATGGAACATAAAAGGCATACATGTCATATAATGTCATGCAATGGCGTGTGATCTGTATGGTAATTATCATCAATAATGGTTTCTGATGACTAATTGTTATTGTTGATACATTGATGCAGGAATTAACATCTCTGTGGCATAAATATTTTACACTTGCTTGTGCTTACATTTTGTACATATTAGCCAGGGATATCTCGTGTATGCTACGTGCCACTTGATGCATTGAGCTAATTGATACAATTGTTCAAATCTTTTAATTTGGTCTCTTTTCTGAATTTGTTTTCATGGTGCAGGAGACATTTGCTCGAATGATTTTTGATGCAGGATTTCAGAAGGTTGAATATGATAATCTTGTTGGAGGTGTAGTTGCTATTCATTCTGGATTGAAATTGTAGGGTAAACTCATTCAGTTTTGTCACAGTCCTGTCATGAAATGAATGATACTAACTTATTTCCAGTATATAATTATAAAGTAGGCGTCGTGGTTATGATTTCCATAGACTCTGGTGCGAAATATTACTGTTGTTCTTGTCCCCTGCCAGACTGCAAGCAGAATCTGTAATTCTTGAAATTACAAGAATGTGATTGAAGGAGTAGAAATGTTGCCATTGATTTGACATTGTTATTTATAGAAATGAATCTGAACCAGTCATGCATCTCCCTGATCTTATAATGGCGGTCCATTGTTTGCATGGCTGCTAAGGTAAGTATCCTTGTGATTTTCAAGGTACCACAGAGCACAAGTATTTCATGCCTAGGGGGGATGTAATAGTGTAATACACGAGACAATGTCAATGGCTTGTGAAGAAGGATCAGCTGTTGTAAATTTATGCTTTGTTGATAAGGATTCCATGCCATGCTTTCAAGTTTCAAGGGATTAAAAAGAGTATATAGATTAGTGCTAGTGGCTTTGCTTATGTTTCAAGCACGGGTACTCTGCTGCTGGCGCTTGGCAGTGTATAAGGAAAGCGACTTTGAGTTTGAGCCAGTGCTTATTATCTATTTCTCTCGTTTTTTTTCCAGTCAACATTATAATAATATTTCTCATGCATTCCTTATCACGTGACTGCTACCCTTTAGATGTTAAGCCTTAGGCAGTGCTTGCTGTGACAAACTGTTGGAAATCATCTTTCACGTGTGATCAGCCACCATGCAGACTGGGTCAAATATATGTTAATTCATTGTTTTTAAGGTCACCAGACGAGAACTAATCTCAACCACTGAAACTGATTGACTGTTTCAATAGCTCAGTCTGAGATTGCAAATGCATAGCCACCGATGAGTGGCTTTGCATTCCCGGAAACACATTCATTCATTCATTTTTTTTAATCGCGTTTCATTAAATTTCTATCCATTGCATCCAATCATTTTGATTCAGTCTCATAAGTTCACAATCAATTTCATATTGTTCTACAATATTGACCACGGTGGTGATGCGTTTTATTTATTATTTTCTTTCTGTTTTTAAATACATGTCATTTAAAAGATGTTGTACAAAAATTTAAAAAAATATTAAATTATCTAAATTTTAACATAAAAAATAATAAAATTATTAAACTATTTATCTCTTAAAACTATATATATTTTTGGAGTATAAATTGAAAAAAATTTGTCTTGAAAAATGATAATTATTTTAAAATATTTTTTTTTAAAAAAATGACATGTATTTTGTAATAGAAGAGTATTTTTTTTTCCTCTCTTATCTAGTACTTTAGTTTTCCATCCGGTACGGATAACTAGTAATTAGAGTTAAAATAAATGTGGAAGCAGTGGTATGGAAATTATTGAAGTAGTTATTGAGCATGTATGTGAAGGAGGAGGAGTGGTCAAAGATTACGGGCAGGCAAGAGCGAATTGTAGACAAAAGAGAATTATAAGATAAAAATCTAAAAAGAGGAGAGGAAGGGATTAAGAGTAGGGAGGGGTGAAATTAACGTAGCAGAAAGGACACAGAAAAGCCATGGGACCGGCCATCAAATTCCCATCTAACCATCTCGACACTTTTCCCCCTGCATATAAATAAACAAAAAGAAGCGAAAAGTAAAAGAGAAAGAAACACATTGGAAAAAGAGAGTGAGACGGCTTTCATAAATAAAGGTTAGCTGCTATAAGTTCTTCCTCCTTTGTAGTTTGTAGTTTGTAGAGAGAAAGAGAGAGAGAGAGAAGCAAGAAGGGACCAGGCCAAGGAATTCAAAACCCTTCCCTCCTCTTCTCTTGAAATCTTATCAAGAAGTAGTGCAAAGTTTATATATATATATATATTATAAATCAAGAAGAGGTGCAGAGGTTGTTTTGGTAGCAGTTAGCAGAGGGGGATTAAGGTTTAACTTGAATGGAGGTGATGATGATGGGGAGAGCTCCGATGTTGAGAAGTGAGGAAGGGTACATGGAAAAGAGACAGCTGTTCCTGCGGAGCTACCACTTCTCCAGGAAGCGAACTACCATGGACCGCATCAGACGATCTCTGGTCCGTGTCAGGTGCCTTATCTTGGTTCGCCTCCGCACCGCCCGTAGGTTGCCATTCCTTGTTTGGTGTCGTCTCAGGCTTAAACTCCGCTGCCTCTGCCCGTCTCGCCGCAGACAGTTCCAACGTCTCCTTGTCAACCCACGTCCACTCGCCTGCAACACCGACTGCTGGCCTTGGTCCTCAATCCACACAACATCATAACTTTTTTTCTAATTATTATCTGCTAAATATGTAGTTTTTGGGGATAAAACTAGTGTTGAATATGTAGTTATTATTATTTTTCTTTCTTTCTTTGTTACTTTCTTATGCAATAGAATATAGCTGATATGAAATGCTTTTGTTTATTCTTCTTCTTTTTTCTTTTTTTATGAATTGGATTTTCTTTTCCCTTTTTCTTCAATGTTTTCTTTTCTCTTGGGAGTTGGGATTGGAATTTGGGATGCTCCATGAGTTGTAGGCTTGTAGCTAACTTAGATTCATTAATGGAAATTTGAGTTTACACGGTGCCCCATTCCATTCCAGCTGGGATGGGTACAAAAAGTCTTTGGTCAAAGGTTGAAACATTGGGAGTAGGGAAGGATGGGAGATAGATAGATCAACATCTCTACCATTCTCATTTTGCAAGGCTGCAAGCAAGGGCAGGTTGTCCTACTCCTCTACTCTTTCTTTTGGGGACAATCAGCCTGCAGATCAGGTTAGATACTTGATGCCTTTGTCTGTAGTTTCTCTCGCCATGGTTTACCAATTTCACACAATACACTCACAGCATTGGTTGTGGCCCTTGTGGGTGCTGGTTGGTCCTAATTTACTACATCACTCGCAACTGCACCTGTCCCCTCTGTGAGTTAATTTGGTTAGTCAAATGAAGCAGGTTAAGCACCTAAACAAATCAAGTAAATTCAACAACATGACATCAATATCACTAACTTACTTAATAAAGGAGTTTGGATTGCCCTTGTGTACTATTACTTTAAAAAGAAAAGAAAAGAAAAGGAAAAAAAAAAAAAGTTATCCTCTGTGAGCCTTCCTTCCTCCTTGGACGGTCCCTGTCTTCAGCTTATATCAAAACATGCAAGCTTTTAAGCTTTAAGCTCATGTATATATGGATGGTCGTTGATGAGATTGCAGGTAAGTAGGAAGAAACTAGATGGCAACCCCAGCAGCGATGAAGTTTTGTGTTCTAGAGGAAGAGAAACCAGCCATGAAGTGCATGTACATGTCTCTGAAACTGAGGAATTTGCGGCTGATTATTCTGTGTCTCTTCTTAACATTGACATTATTCATAGGCGCCTGCTGATCCTGCAGGTCTTCTTCCATAATGGTGCCCAGCCCACTCTTGAGTATCTCTTCAATGCTCTTATTGGAATCACTACTACGTACTCCTCCTCTCTTGCTACTGCAACTCATCGCCTTCAACAGTTTGGAACCTTTCTTCTTTCTCATTTCATCTCTTCTCTTCTCCATCTCATCTGCTTTGATCTTTAATCTTTGATCTTTGATCTTTGATCTTTGTGTGTGTGTGTGTGTGTACATTTTTATATGGTGCTAATTAAGTGCTAACTGCTAAGCAAGTGGTGGGTTTGATTAAGGCGTGAGGTATATGAGTTGGACTCGCTTCCTTTACAGATACTACTGCCATGATGCTGTCTTGTCTATCTGCTTTTTGCTTTTTACTTATTACTGTTATTGTTGATGCAAAAGCCGGTGCAATGAATAATAATAGATCAGATCCTCTGCTCTGTTCTTGGCGTCAAGACATTTGCTAATTAGTAATTAGCCAACCAGGGACTGGGAAGTGGTAGCCCTATACCATATGCCATATCATATGTAAAGTGTAAACTATTACCTAACTTAACTTGAATCAGAAATTGGCTTGATCCAATCAATCAGGCGGTAATGCCAACCCAACAAGCACTTATTAATAAATTTATTCCCATTTTCCAGTTTTCAATAATTAATAAATTAATAAAAATATAAGAATTTACCAGGTAAGATAGATTCCTTTGTTTTTATTTATGTATTTATGAGTAGTAAACCAAGAAAGAAAGAAATAATCAATGACAACTGATTCCTGTCTTTGTTCTCCTCCTCCTCTCATTCTCTCTCTATCTCGCTGCTGTTTTTCTCTTTTTGATTGATTGATTGATGTCTGAGAAGGTCGGAGGAGGAGATGATGATGATGATGATGAGCATGAGGGCATTGAAGATAAGCCCAAGCGTGTGCGCGTACGGCGCCAAAGAACTGGAGGTTGCCTCAAAGCAAGGACTCTCCTTCTCCGCCCAATCAAGAAGCTTCAAGCCAGAAGGGACCACAACCACAATCAACAACAACAGCAGCAGCAGCAGCAGCCTCCTCTTCCTCCTTCTCGTCCTCCTTATGATGATGATGATGATGATGATGAGGATTTCGCCACCACGCGCTGTCATCTCTGTTTCATGCCGTCCGCCTACCGTCCCTCTCCCAATCGCAGTGCTTCCAATGAAGGCTCCAAGCCCCCTTCTTACCATGACTTTTTGAGATCGCTGCTCGAGAAGAATGATTTCTACTCGCCGGAATGCAATGTCCATCGGGAAGTCTCCTCACCCTTTTGATTTTCTCTTTCTTTTGAGTTTTCTTATTGGTTTGTTTGCGAATCAGAAAGAATCTATCTTTAGGTTCTCGAGAGTTTGTTTCCATAGCTCAGAAGCGAACCGGGTGCGATCCGTAGCTTCTCTATACATTCTCTGTAGACATTGTTGATCCAAATCATTAGCTACTCTGTACATCAAGTGTTCATTTTTTTTTTTTTTGGTTTATAGAAAAAAGTAAAAACAAAAATTAATTTGTGGGGAATTCTTAATTCTTTCTCATTTATCAATTCCTTCTCGTTCTTTCAATGCTAAAGTTCTTGATTCTAGCTGTATCCCATGGATTGCTAGTGCTAACCCAGGCATTCCCCTTCTCTTTTTTTTTCCCTTCTGTTTGATAGTTTCTTTTCTTGTCATTTGCTTTGGTGCCCAATTCTTGCACGTTCATAGAAGGAAGATGCAACTTTCAACATGTACAAGCAATGCTTGGCATGGCTGTACTCTAAAGACATCCAGCTCAGAACTGCAGTGCAGATAAACTTTCCATCATATCAGCATAACGAATTCACTGTGTTATATATCATCTGAATGTCAGCAGAATTAAGGATGGATTGATGATGTGGATTGCTGACAGTGATTTATCTTCATGGAACAAATTACTACGCTCTCTCAAATTCTCATATTACTGGCTAAACCTCAAATCAGCTGGTGATTAACAATTTACAAGAATGTGCATTCTTGTGTGAGGTAATTCTGACACCTATGCTACTACTTATTCTGTTAAGTAGCACCATTCTTGATGTTTATGTAAAGTGTAATCTTGATTTGTTGGCTCCACTGGATCCAATGAAATGTCGAAGAACATGATCATGAACCTGGTAATATATATATACTAATGCTGATATTTCTGAAGCCAAGTATATTCTTTTTGTATGACAGGCATGGTCTATGACTCTATACAGTCACTAGCTCTAATGACAGAAATTACAGATGCAGCTTACTTTTATCAAACTCACAAGCATCTGAGACGGTATTCACTGATTAGGTACTTGAATATCACATTGAACACAACAAATTTGTCCATTTTACTCTCTTACTGCTGCATTAAAGAGGTTGCTTTTCTTTGTTTTCTCCCTTCGTTGCCTTTGCCATTTACTATGTCCCTTTTCCTTCATTAGAATTCTTACAATCAATGCGGTAGGTGTAACTAGGGCCATAGATAGTACATACCTCCATGTCATATTGTGAGGATAGCCTTTTTTTCCCATATAACTAGCATTTAAGACATGCTTCCTTCCTCCATGGAGAGGCAGAGTAATTATTCAACTGTGTTATATTCATGGTGATATTATATATTCAGTTGAAGTACAACGTAAACATAATAATTGGGATACCTTCTGGGCGATTGATGACTAACTGATGAACAACCCAAAAGAAGTTCGTTTCTCAAAGTTAATACATAAATAAATGAAAGAAAAGCAAGGCATCTTAGTTTATGATATTTGATATCAGAACTTGAAAATATTTTGCTTGTGGCATTAAAATGCTATAACATCTACTCCACTATAAATTGTATAATTTGTCTCAAAACATAGATTAACAAGCATGATAATGAATGTTCCCATTAAGTAAAAAAAGTACTCACAGATGCTTTTATACTCGAGATATATATTGCCTTTAGAATTTGAACTGTCATATTATTGCTCTGCTTTAACCTTCCCAGCTGTCTTAGATATTAATAATGCTGCAGTTATATTTTTACATCAATTATATATGTAAACATTCAACTGATTGACTGCTTGGACCTGAAACAGGCTGCACCTCAATGTGCTTAAACCATATTGACATTCTCCAAGTGAAAATAGAGAAAATAAAACTCCTGTATGCTTCATGCTTAATGGTGACTATATGCTTTTTCATTGCATTTGTTTTTTTAAGTTAAAACAATGGGAAGGGCACACCTTGATATGATCAGAAGAGCTCAATTGATCTGTATTTTGATTGCATCCAATCCAATGTCGCACAAAAGGAAAGAAAGATGGGATCAATCCAATCATGTCCAGTCAAATGTGTTGCACAAAGGGAAAGAAAGATGAGATCAAGATTATGCAAGCGTAGTGTGACACAGGAAAGCTGAAGAAGGCGACCCAGCCAGTGGAATGCAAGGAAGGAACAATGTTACTGTATGTTCTTGCATGCTGCTTTCTTTGTTGTTGCAAACTTGCAATATGTATATATATATATATATATCAAAGGAGTAATTGTATGATGATGTTTTGTGAAATTTGTTTTGCTAATTGCATCCGCACAAATCTGCGTGTATGAAGTATGTGTGTGTTTGTGTGATTGGAAATGAAAGGTCTAGTACACGTGGACGTCTTCTATTGGATATTGTTGGTAATGCTGTGTGTGTTTGGGCGGAACTCGGATACGAAAATCAATGCTTCCCGCGCGTTCTCTATATTTTATAGTATTTATTATAATAGGGATACGCACTCGAGTCCTTGAACGCCTGCTCGACTAGACGCGTCTCTTTGGTTTCTCTGGTCTTTGAGAGATGAGAGTGAGGGTGAACCTCCTCCTCTGATTGATCTTCTTGCTGCTCTGGAGGTGGATTCGATCTCACGTTCCTCTCAGGTTTTTGTTTTCTTGGTTTTTACTCTTTTCACTCGACTCGATCGCCTTGCAGTTTTTGGGTTTCCGGATATCGGGGCCGAAAGGGATCATCGAAAACCCTAGCTTAGCCTAGGGAGGGAGGGAGGGAGGGAGAAGCTTCTTCGGATTTTCAAGGTGAACAACCTATAATGCGATCCGATCGTTTCTTTCTAATTTTGTGCACGATTTACATTTCTTTTTAAAAAAATTTTATATGAGAATCAGCGAATAGATCGGTGCGCAAGATCGGAAATCGAATGAATCCGTCTGCTGATCTTCTTGATCATGGATGGATCCTACTCTTTCTTCAATTCCCTTTGTTGTTATTATTATTATTATTATTATTATTATTATGTCTTGCATCTGGATTTCTATGTTCGATCTCCGTTCCTCTTTGTATGGCAGCTCGCTCAGGGCACTTCCAGCCATGGATGGGATCGAGGTCATGCGCAAGCGCATGAAAACCACGGTATACACTTCCACAGCAGCCCAACCTCGTTTTTCTGTTTATATATTTAATTATTTATAATGTAATTTGAGCGAACAATATAAGAAGAAGAAGAGTAAATAAAAAAGCAGGAGGGTAGTGAAGGGGATGGAGGGGTGGAAGTGAGCGGGGAGGAAGCAGGTATTGGAACAGGATCGCCAGAGATGGAGGCCAACATCCAGCGCATCCTGGACAAAATTGAAGGCTTCACGAACCGGGTATAAATTAGAATCCCATTTGAATGAATTTCTGTTGCTTGATTGATCTCACTAATTTCCAAACGTATATATATATATCATCAAGGTTTCTGAGCTGTTGGAAGCTGGCAAGGCACTCTTCAGGGACCTCACCACTGATTTCGAGGATAGATTGATTGCGTGAGCTGTGATGTTTCTGATTGTCAAGTAATCACATCCTCTGAATGTATGCATTCATGAGCCCATTGTGCCATTTATGATGCAGGATTCACAGGGAGCAGATTGAGAAGTGGCAGGAAGAGATCAAGCAGCTTCGCATGATTGATGCGTCCAATGAAGCCACCCGGGCCCGTCTGCAGAACGCCCAGCTTCATATTCTTCAGAGTGTCCATGAGGACTAAGCTTACTGTGAGACTTCCCTTTTCTACTTTTGCTGCTATACTTGCTCTCTTGTCACTGCCATCTAGCAGACAATATATCATCTCTGCTAGCTTTTACTCTTCTCATGCTTGTTCTCATTAAGTAGTAGTAAAGAAACATGTCAGTGTGACTTTGTGATTTGAATCATTTGATGTTTCATCTTCTTTTCACGCATGCACACAAACACATACAAAACCTGAAAGAAATACATCAACTACATTGTTCAAGTAAGCAAATAGAGAAGACAACAAACCAATAAAGCAGCTGCCGCCAGGAGGTTAAAGGATCCTAATTTTGGCACAATCACATCACAGAACACAGAGCTGAATTTTCAACGTATTCTAACTACATGTATGGTTCTCACTCTGAAATCCTCAGAGCCAAATCTTTAGTCTTGTTGGTTGCTGAAGCTAACTCCAAGGAGATAACAAAAGTCGATTTGCCTTCTTTTCTGATATAGTGGATATCTCCGTTCATGAGCTTGACTAGTTTCATACATACAACCAGGCTAATGCCCTCCTCAGACACGGGCAGCTCATCATAGTTGCCAAACATGTGGGAAAGTAATTCTTCTGGCACTCCGCCGCCTGTGTGTGTTATACTGTTTCAAGGCAAATTCAGCCAAGTGCTTTGCAGGCTCTCATGAATGACAACTAATGTAATAGAAGAGTGGAAAATAGAACGTGGTAATACCTGAGTTCCAGACGAACCAGATGGATGTGTTCTCCCAAGCGATCTTTATTGATATTGGCAGTGATTTCAACCAGACCTCCACTTGGCGAGTACTTCACAGACACTACCAGTAAATTGGCAATTACTTGTTGAAGCCTCAAATTATCCCCATAAAGGCTTTCAGTCAGGAATACATCTGGCAGGCTATCGATTATTCTAATCCCTCTACCACGGCTAGTAATCATCACTTGACTCACAGCAGCAACCACCACATCTCGCAGAACAAACTCAGCCACCTCTAGTTCCGGACAGCTGGGGACAATTTTGACAACAACATTATAGTAAGAGCAGAGGTGGCAGCGCCAACCAACCCACAGGAGGACTAACTAATGGAATTGAAGTAGTTTTGGATAAAGATAGTAAATAATACCAGTCCATTATGTTTTCAAGATTTAAGTCGCTGAGCACTCTGTTTAGCTGCAGGTGACAGTTGGCACCAGCCTTCAGTATCATCCGTTGCTCCTCATTTAAATCAGTGGCCTCTAGTGTTTTCTGGGCATAGACAACACCTGAAAGAGGAGTTCTTATCGCATTCCTTACATAGGCCAGAGCCTTCAATCTCGTTATTGCTGACTTCTCCGAGTGCTGCTGCCCCTGTATCTCCTTTTGCAGCTCTTGACTAGCAGTTTGCAAGAAGAAAAACAATCCCGTGACCGTTCCCTCTGAGTCTACCTTCTTGCTCACTGACAGCAGGCACTGAACATGTTCACCATTACGGTTGAAAAAATCAAAGTCAGTTTTTTCGGTTCCCTGTCCTGTCATGGCGTTATTGATTATGATGCAAAGTTTTACATATGCTTCCTGGTTCTTCAGACGACAACATGCATTGTTGTGAACCCCAAAGACCTCACCCAGCAGCATCTTGTTTATCACTTGTTCCCTGGACCATCCAGATAATTTAGCTATGGCAGTGTTCCACTCTGAACACCAGCCGAACTCATCTATACTGAATATAGGAGGGATTAATGGGCTGGGATTGTGAATGATGGCTTTATAATCCCCTTGGATCCGAATGAACTTGTCCATCACCAGCTTATGATCTGTCATGTCCTGGGCAACAAAGCACGCCCCTGCAATACGTCCATTCATGTCATGGCTCGCACAGGCATTCACAACCAACACAACAGGGCCAGCCTCTCTCCGTGCTCCGTGGGTTTTCATCAGAAATTCTACCTTTTGTTCTTCTTGTCCTGCATCAGCATGTGAATTAGAAACGGAATAAGTGAACTATATACGTACACATAGATATATCTGAAATGGTATTTTAAGGAGAGATGAACTGTGATGGGCTGCTTGCTGCTTCTTACCCTGCATTGTGGAGAAAAGCATCTTCCTGACTACTTCCATTGAAGACTCTTCCACAAGCTCAAGCAAATGCTTGCCAAGGGCGTCCTCTGCAGAGAGACCGGTTAGTTGAGCGATTTTGGTGTTCCACCCGCTTATGAGCCCATTGACATCCGCGGCCAAGATGGGAGCATTGGCAGTCTCTATGAGACGCACCATTTCATTGGCCACAGTTTGTAGTTCCAATTCCCTTTCGGGCTTATTCTCATCATCTGGCGAGGATGGTGATGGCCTTTGGGTGGTGACACTAGTCCGAGGGTTATTGAAAGTCCCTCGGAGGATGAGTTGCAGGGAGTGAATGGCGTCCATCTCAAAAGTCCTTCCAGGGCAAGCTTTTCATCTTGGTGACCTGGAGAAACGCTTTGAATGATGATCTGGGATGCATCTTGGTCCCATCATCCTTGTCATCCGTTTCATGCTTTGCGCCAGCCCACCGGATTTCAGCCGCTGCGTGGGACCTGAACCAGAAGAGTATATCCTTGGAAGTTACCCAAGCTGCGGCCATTCCACAGACCAAATCACCCAGAGCCTGAGCATCCGGGTACCCAGCATCCTGCAGGCTATCAGTGCTCAGGGCCGTGGGTGCCATATGATGCTCTGCGAGCCAGTGAGCAATGCTTCGTATTTGTTCCTTTGTTGGAGTCAAACCCAATCGCCAAATCCTGTCGTCGTATAGCAGGGCCGCACCGTCGCACTTTACAAGGTCCATGATGTTGGGGCTCTGTGTGATGATGCCCACAGGAGCAGTATCTCTGAGCAGCATGTCACACAAGAGTGTTTGGGTTCTCAAGATGTTCTTCTCACGTATCTGGTTCTCCAACTCCAGCTCTTTGGTGACATGGACGGAGAACACCTGCATCAAAAACTGGCACGCATACCTCATAGGAAATGGGAGGAACCTGGGGCTCTCGTTATGGCAGACCACCAGCCCCCAGAGATGCTTCCTCTTTTGCTGCTGCTGCTGCTGCTGCTGCTGCGATGATTGTCCAGGTTCCAAGTGGTCATCTTCTTCCTCCCCTTCATTCACAACCACCGCCATGGTAAGTGAAGCGATGGAGTTCATGTTGGACATATACTGCAAATGACAATTGTGGGCTGCTCGGAGCGTGGAACCGCAAAATGTGATATCGAAGGGCAACGTCTCATCCTGGTGTATGTTCACATGCTTGGCTCGGCAATCGCATATCATTCGGACCTTGTTCTTTATGAAGAGAAAGCGGGCGGCCTGAGGGATGTCGGTGGCCGGATAATGCAAGCCTAGATAAGGCACCATACCGGGCTTGGTGATCTCTTGGTAAACTTCACCGTGGTCGTCCTCGTGGAACTTGTAGACCATAACCCGATCGTAACCAGTGAATTGGAACACTTCCTCCACGAGAGTCTCGCATAATGTATCCATGCTACCACCAGGCAGTGACTGAAGCCTGGCAATGGCCTTAGCAGCCAGCTTATAAGACTGGAGAGCTCCAGAGGCAGTGGTACTGGTTGGTATGTCACTCGGCTTCACTGGCTCGAAATCAAAAATTAAGCAACCAGTGACCCTGTGGACGATGGCGTAGAAAGGCTTGCCGGAGGTCTTGCAGTGGACTAAGATGGGATTGAGAAGAGAGACTTCATTGTAGCCCAATGCCTTTTGCAGGGCGGCAGCGCTGGCAGAGGTGAAGATGGTCCTCATGTCAGTCCCGATGCTGATACCGAGACTAGTTGTAGTAGAGCGTTCGCTTGACGTGGGAACGGCATGGCTGACCATGGTCAGCATCTCCGGGGCGTTCTCGGAGTAAGCCATGATCTTGAAGGATTCCTCATGGATGGCAATCAAACAACCAAATGGCTGAATCAGTTTGGCTTTCTTTATGTGCTGCAAATAGGCCGTGACTTTGTCTGACGTCCTCTGGGGTTCGGGATTGGAGTTGACTTCGTGAGATGGGAGTACGGTTTGGGTGTAATCGAAGGAGCTACCCTGCTCTTCGAACTCTGCGGCGTTCTTAGCGTCTATTGCCGTCTGGGTTATGATCCTGATTGCGTTATTCCTTCTACTTCTGCTTGAGCTACTTGAAATAGCAGGTCTGGAGGAAGCCATGAATGAACAACCCTCGAGTGAACTCTTAACTCAACTCAGCTGGGAAATCAATCAAGGTTTCAGGTTTGTATCGCATGTACACTCATGTTACAAACCGACTATATATGTATATATATTTATATAGATAGACACGTTGCACACGCATGCACACACAGAGAGTGATCCACTATTCCGACAACTATGAGAATTATAATCATTCCTGTTTTCAAAACCCTGCTCTAAAACCAAGAAACTCTGAGAAAACTCCATAAGGAAACTGGAAACCCACTGAGCTACTAGGCAGAGCAGTAGCCGCGCCTCCCAAGAAGACCAATGGCCGCTCCTCTTGGACCAAATCAAAGGTCATGCACTACGTCATATAAGCATGGGGCTTAAACACAAGAAACCGAGTGTTTTATTGTCTTGTTGGCTCCTTTGCGGTGCAAGAGATGAGTGTGCATGGCTGCAACAAAGACCCGCAAATATCCTCTCTTTTTTTTTCATGGAAAGACTTGCAGTAAGTTATAGAGAGAGAGAGAGAGAGAGAGCTGTGATCCCATGCAAGTTGCCACGTTACGTGCCCACGTGACCTAAAAATTGATAAACGAATTTAACTCCCATGTGCAAATCATGTCAATAACAAAGGATGTGGCGAGGGATGTGCCACCATCTTAATTTATGATAGAAGACATTGAGCGTTTGTTTTGAGCAGTTCACTGTCAATCGCTTTAATCAATAATTAATTATCTTGTAGCTGAAACAAATCCATGGATGTTGGATTTGTTTATTTGTAGGCATCTCAACCTGCTTGTTTAAGATTAATTAAACAAGGGTTACAATTGACCAAACAAACGGTACACAATGTCACAATCAACGCTATGTGTGTCTGTCTATATATACAAATATTATGGATAAACTGCAGTCTATTCCAATGGAAGAGCAAGGCAGAGGGGCACAAGAGGAAAGGAAAAACACAGGATAAGCATGTGGTTTTCAAATCTAGTACTTAAAAAAACAAAAAATCCAGTCCTGTTTCCTTCTCACGTGGCTTGGACTACTTTTTCTTATGCCCAATTGCCCTTTTTAGTGTGTGTACAACTGTACAAGTGCACCGCTGATTTTAGTGATAAAAGCCCAACTTATCAATTTTGTGTAATTCTTAGTACTCATCAAACTTGATGAAATGGCACCAATCCATTGATGTCATTTGCAAAGGAGAAGTTCACCGTTCCTTCCTGTTCATTATTTTATGATCCAAACGGTGATTCAACTCTTAAAAAGATGCACCTAAGAAGAAGTCCTGATTGCGATAATAACAAAGCAGAATCCCATATATGGTAGTATTGCTGCATTTGAATGTACACGTATAAACCTTCAGGAGCCTTGCATAACAGAGTAAAAACCAAATACAAAATATTATAAATCATCATCAGCAGAAAAAGAAAAGACTATGATCCTTTTAAACTTGTATTGCCATAGAAACGTGGTTAGTAGTTGAATGTAAAATCACTCACTCATCAAATGCATTGATGCACTTTCTCTTGATATATTACATATTTATTTAAAGATCTTCTTAAAACCTCTTCCAAGTTCAGCAAACCAACTTCTATGTGCAATCAGATATCATGCATGAGACATACATGTACAGCGCACAGATGACATCTCAATGTCACAGAGCAGCATCTCATTCCCTTCATGTTGCATCAAACTACACACCAAAAACACTTGCAGAAAACTCTTTTGATGAATTCTTGGAACAGTCTCAAGGTTAATGTCAGAAAGTTTGCAGGAACAAAGGGTTTATATGGGGGAGTCCTCATTAAGCCCATGTTCAGTTTACTGCAAAATAGAAAATAAAGGCCATAATAAATAATAAATTCTCAAAAAAAGAAAAATAATCATAAAACTGTAAAGAAATTGCCGAGACTCAAAGCAGGGAATTTCATGGCAGTGATAAGAGTAGATACCTCTCAATTGTGAAGTATGTTGACCATTCCCTTCAGACGTCTAGCTTTCTGTTCATGCTCTTTCTCGACCCGCATTGTTGCTACCTCCTTCTCGACAGCAGCTTTTTCCCGTCGTAGTTTCTTGGTCTCTACCTCCATTGATCTGGTCAGAGTATCAATTTTCCTTGATAGCATCTGGACGAGTAATCAGTTCTTATTAAAGAGAAGAAAATGGGCCTTATGCAAAATAAGAAAGAAACTTAAAATACCCACCTCTATAGAGCTATCCTTGTCTTTTAAGTTTTGCTCCCTCTCATGGCATGCTTTTCTCAAAGCAATAACCTCCTTCTGAAGTATATCGTAAAATACCCCCGATACTGACTCATCGCTAGCAGTTTCTACATGATCCCGTGGCTTGCCGTCAATGAGAGTCTCTTCAACTGATTCAATTGAGCCATCATTTATTGATAACCCCACCTTATCATCTTTCAAAGGATCACCGCTGCAATCATCTCCAAATGACTTTGCTCTGCATTGATTTTCATCTGATGATGTTCTGCCTCCATCAAAAGATCTAGATGCTCCTTTGGCATGTTTCAACATCACACTGGATGGACTAGGCAACATTGATGATCTTTGAACAGGGTCTAATGGTTTCCGTGTGACCAGCACATTTGCAGGACTTGAAGAATACTCAGCACCATTTACAGAACGGCTCCGAGACAATCCATTAGCAATGCTCCGCATTCCTGAGCGGGAAGAGGTCTTCAAACAGTCTTCAAGAACCTTCAACCGTAGCTGAAACCTCTCCTACAGATACACACAAAAATATTTCATGTTGACACCCAAGTCCATAATGCGACACTAAAGAGAGATAACAAGAACAAAATGTCATGGATAATTGCACCACTGTACTTTTAGCTGAGCCTCCGTTTTGGCAGCGCGCTCTACTATAGAGAGTTTTTCACGAAGTTGCTGCATTTCACCCTAAAGCACAGAAAGGATAGCAGACTAGTCAAGCTAAGTGAACATCAGTGAAATCCGGACTGCACTACCAGAGAAATACCATCAGTAACCGCCGTTCTTCAAGCCACTGTTTTACTGGCATAACTTTGTCATTGGCATCTTTCCACTCGTTTGCAATCACAACTGCAACTCGATTTTCTGTAACCTTTGCCCGAGACAATGTCCTCTCAAGAGTTCTTTTCTCTCCCTATGAACAATGAAGCCAGAATCAGAGTTAACAAAGTGATTCAGTATTCAACCACAGAGAGTCCTTCAGTAGGTTTTAAATCCCAACAGAGCAAGAAGGCAAATTGTCAAACTCTTGTTACATGTAAATATAGGTTAATAACATAGACAGAATATTTGAACTATACCTTTAACTCACTAACTTGGCGCTGATAATCACGCACTGCATTTGCAGCAGCAGCTCCTGAAAGAAGAGCCTCCTCTAACTCATGCACAGTTTGGGTCAGCTTCTCAACCTCAGATACCTTAAGGCGATGCATCCTATCTAATATTTTGTACTCTTCCTGCAAGTTTATAGAACGACATCAGCATTTGAGAAAATAAAGAAAAAAATTATTATTTATAGATACTGCAAGTACAAACAAAGAGATGCAATCCCAGGTCCTGACTCATCCTGTTCCATTTCCATTATGTCCTTTATTTGTTCATGTATCTTTCTTACAATCAATAAAAAATCCTTTCTAGATACTACTCAGTAGTAAAAATAAAAAAAAAAAAAATGAAAAAAAAAAAAACAAAACAAAACAAACAAAGACAGAGTCCAGCTACCTGACAAATATCATTCTGTTTCATGAGTTCCTGATTCTTATTTTGGAGGTCATCAACAAGTGCAGCCTTAATCTTCGCAAATTGGACTTCTCTTTCTGCCTCCAGCAAAGCTGCTTCCTTGGTCTTTGTCAACCTCTCCAAGGCTCTATTGTCATCCTGAAGCTTTGTGTGCTGTAGAGGCATACATGAAAAAAATATGAAAAAGTGTAGGATTCTAAATTGAAAGAGATAAGTTTTCCCTCTTTCTCTCTCTCCCTGCCTCAATACCTCTAGCTTGAGGAGTTTAATCTCTGCTTCAAGTGGGTAAAGTATGGCTTCCAAACTTGGTAGCTCCTCATCTTTCTGAGCAGCATGTACTCTTCTGAGAGTAGCCTCAGCGGCAAATTGTGCTGCCAAAGCCTCTTTCTTTTCATCAATGATTTTCTTTATTTCTAGGTTCTGAAGTAGGAATAATCAAACCTTAGATTAGCAGCCTTAATCATTGGAATCGGCACTTTCGCTCATAAAGTTTTATGCAACAAATCTAGGGCCTAAGCATTACACTTCACCTTGTTCTCAAGAGCATCCTCTGATGCCTGAAACTTCTCCACCATCTTCTCAAGCTCCTCAGAAACCTATTAGCCAGTGGATGTTAACAAATTTGCAAACAAATACTTCGGCAGACAAAACTCGAACTTCACTTTACCTCATCAAGGGCCTTATCTTTTGCTCTCTCAGTTAGCTTTAAAGCTTTGATTTCACTATGAGCTTCTGATAATTCACGATCCTTTTCTTTAACAGAAAATTATCAAGTGCGAAGATGTTAGTTAATTTTGTGGCCTATCTTTGAAGAGATCATTCATTCATTGGCAATATCCATAAAATAAATGAAACATCTTTCACATTCTAACCGCACAAAATTTGACTAGCTTTCAACAAAAAAGTTGGGCCATAAGCTCAACTGTCGTATCTTTAAAACACAACCAAGACTGATCAACTTCATAACGGTAATGTTTCTCCAATACTACATTAGTTCATTCTTCACATGCTGTCGGCATTCATGTTGCATGGTCGCTCCAAAATTAACTGCAACTTTTGCTTGTAGAATGGGTAGGGAAACAGAATATTAAAGAGAGCAAAACAAACATTAACCTTTTTTTCATTTTATCCTTTTCATTAGTTAAAAAAAAAAATGTGGGTAAGCAATGAGGATACAAAGAAGCTTCCTGGCAAAGAATAGAATGGGGTTTTAGTATTTACCCATTGTTACTAAACGAAATGCATTCCTCATTGTGAAGCAAAATCATAAAATGGAGGAGTGACTATATCATCCTGCAATAGATTAGTTGACATTTCATTCCCCTATCTACTCAAAAGATCAAGGGTTCAAACTCTACCATAGCTTGTCCACAATTCTCAAAAGAAAAAAAAAGAGTGAATTCTCCAATGCAGCACCAGCAATAATCAGAGCATGCAGAGACCAATTAAAGAACTAAATCAGAAAAAGTAACAACTGTAACCAACGTCTTCTTTGGAGAAAGGATGAAGACTCATTTCTGCTGAAAATGCTTAAATTGATGATTTTTATGTGAGGGGTGAAAACAAAAGTCGCATGGGCCACACACTCTAGTAACAGTACCATCACATCCCAATATCTCCAAATCCCCAAATATAACAACAACAACAACAACAAAAAAATAAAGTGAATTAAATCCAGAACAAATTGATAAAACAACAACACATATCATCAAACTGAATAGCAGCACTATAGTCGTCGGAATAAGGAGATGATGATGATGATGATGACAAGGGCCAACAATTTGGAAGAGGAGACAAAAAAAAAAGTAAATACCTTTTAGTTCATTTTGGAGGCGATTGAGCTCAATCTTGACAGGATCGGAGCCATGCAACAAATTGATGAAATCCTCTTCATCAAGGCTCGATCTTTTAGGGAACTTCTTCTTCCCAGTCCCAATCGCCGGCGACACATCAGGCTGGTCAAAATCAAACCCAGATCCATACACCACGTCCCCATTCTCACCCATCCTTATCCTTCCCGGAAAGAGAAAAAAGAAAAAGGACAAAACCCTAGCAAGGAAACCTTAATCCAAGGAAGAGGAAATCCATGACACTAACTGAGAAGAAGAAGAAGGGTATTATTTGGGTTGGAGGTTCCTTCCCGCCAGGTAATGGGATCCCAATTCCTCCCTCACTTCCCTGCCCAACTGTTTTTAACTGTCGGTTTTACCGACAATGGAATGCTACCTATATTATCCAATTGACCAAAATGCCCTCATGCTTTCATTCAGGAGTTGGATTTACAACCGTGTCAGAAAGGGAATTTCTTCCTCGATCACCTTTATAATAATAAATATTTACTCATTTATTACTATATACTTTTTTTTTCTTTTCTTTTTTTTTTATTAAAAAAGAAATCTAAAACTTGAGTTCAAATCCATTAATTGGAGTATCCTGTGGTCTGATTTTCTTGTTGCTAATTGCCAGCCCAATTGATTGTTCGCTTACCTTTTAAAAAGAAAAAAAAAACTCTATATATATATAAGAACCACGGATTAATAAATATGAAAACTAAAGATGATGTTGATTGATGATGATGATGATGATGTTGATGATGTTGATGATGATGATGAAATGTAAGAAAACAGCGCGCCATGTATACATAGAAGTATGCATGCTTGTTTGTTGAAGTTAGTAAAAGAGATCGTACGGATGACACACATGCATGCATATGATGGATGCATGTATAGATGGATGGATGGATGGTTTGCTAGTTTTCATCAGTACAGAACAGAGGGAGCTAGGCTGCAGGTAATTGGTTGGTTGGTTGGTTGGTGCTTGAGATCTAATCTTTTGTGAGCTGTAGCTTTTGGGTTGGGATTGGATGTGATGAAATTAGACTAGGAAGAAAGGCAGACCATTAATTCAAGGGAATCAATCTTATAGGCAGGGCCCCTCATAAGAGACAGACAACCTAGGGTCCCAACTATCAAACACTGAGCAAGATTAACTTTTTGCATATTGGAGGACGGTGGGAGGTCTCCATCATATTTTCAAGCAGCTGCTTGGGACCTGGATTCCATAAAAGCCTTAATTTGGTATAGCAGGCATGCCATGTGATTAACTAATCCCATCTGCTCATAATTAATTAACCCTCTTTTGGTTTTAGTTGCCACATGCATGATATTATGAGAAAAATAATTTAATCCATAATTACCAGCTAATTAAGTTCATCTTCATATATGTATGCTAATTGTTTTGATTTATAATTAGATGATCACAAAAGTGATTAATTAGTGAACAACTTCATTAGATTCGATCAGTGTGTGTATATATATATATATATATATAAGAGCTGTTCTTATAACCAGAGAGAGACATTTGTGATGCTTCCTGCATGATGCTGAAGATCTTATCAGAACACGTACCCCATGAAAATACATTAATGCATGACAGCTCTTTTGCTTTTGCTTCTAATTATAACTCAACAGAAGTACTCCTCATCATAATATAAATTAAAAACTCTGTTATTATAAATTTATATATAACTATATATATGGGTACTTGGTGGGCTGCCTTCTTCATAAATCATATATATCAGCCACAGCCCAAGCAATACAACAATTAATTAATATTCTTTTTCAAACTCTCAAATTAATTAAATCAGCACATTTGCGCGCGGAGAGAAGAGAAAACCCTATCGATATATATATATATATATATATACCTAGCTAATTAATTAGCTAAAATTGGATGGAAGTGGCATAAGTGCTCCCAAACTTCCAGGTAGAAGGAGCCACATTATTAAAAGTCTTAACACGACCATCATCAGTCTGCACCCTGAAAGACAAAGCCTGTCCATTGAGATAAGAGTTACTCTGCCAATTCATACCCCAGTTCCTACTCATGCTCTCCCACCCACTACTTTCTTGATCCCTTGATCCACATCATAGCCACCACTCCACTCCCTCCCACATTACTCACCAGGACCAACTCAAAATAGTCCTTTCCATTGATGGCAAACCTCACTCCTCCACTCCTTTGGCACTTCACCCTGCAATTAATTAATATTCATGCATGTATGCATATATATATGTAGCTAGTTAATTATATAGGTATATATATATATATACATATATAATACATCATTGTATTATTACGCAAATTGATTTAAAAGTATAGATAGATACCTTCTGTATAAAACTGGGACAATGCCAGCACGGTAAATGGCGAGAGTCTCCCATGCAGGCTGAGACATGTCAAAATGGCGCCTGGGTGGGTTGCACCAGCCACCATTGTCGCTGGGCAAATTATAGTTTGGTGGGCAAAAGTTGGTGGCAGTGACGGTGATGTACGTGCCTTTCTTACACCATCTCGGTGACTTCCCGGAGTCACACACGATCTGGAAGCACGTCCCACATGACTTCCCGTCATTGAACAGCGCTGTGCTTAATGCTGTGTTCTTGATGCCGTACCCATCGCTGTATAGGTTCCCATATCCACAAGCACCTCCTGTAAATTAATTAATTATCAGGACAACAATATTGCACTTCATTTCAATTTATATATATATAGATTACATGCAGTACTGCATATATATATATATATATATAAAGATTTATAAGTACATATATATGTATATATACACACACACACATACCCATTGTGCCAGATGCGTCACTGCCACCATAGAATGTTGCAGTGGCTGGAAGCCAGTTGTTTGCAGCCACTGAAGCTCTGAATTCAGAGATGGATAATGTCATGATCATCAGGAACACTAGCAAGGCATATGATCCAGATGCGGAGGACTTCTCCATTTTTCTTTCTCTCAAACCAAAGCTTGGAAATTGAGAAGGTTGTTTTGGAGGTGTTGCATAAACTCTTCTCATCAACTTCTTTATTTATAATGGTTCAAGTTGAGTATATATATATATATATATATATAGTAAGTTTTAGAGTTGTAGTTCTAGGCTTCTAGCTAGTTGGAAGGCGCGAGTTGACTTGTAACTACATATATATGGCGCCTCCCTTGTTTTTGAAGTCAAAGATGACAATTTCATTTAGTAAGAGAGGACAAAGTATATATATATATGTATTACTTGTTGCATGCAGTACTTCTTTGTTTATGCATGCATGATGCCAAGTTGGTATATATATATATTCACAAACTCAACCCTTTTTTTCTTGAAATGGTGGTACGAAATGGTACCTTTCAGACAAACGGCTGGTGAGTACATAAACAAATGAAGTCAATCTTAAATCATACATTCCAACTGTTAGTTGAACATGGATTAGCATGGAAGTAGGATGCTAAAGTCTTTTTAAATTGCAGTAATAATAATTTTTCAAAAAGTTTGGTAATTGGGAAAGACGAGATAAGAGATGGAGTTTATTTTAATTTGGTGTCAATCAACAAGCAATTAACTGATATATGCCAATAGTCAATATAAAATTAAGTGGACATGAAGAGCTAGCATGCATGCATGTGGACCAATGCAGAATTTAAGGGTAGTGGCCTAGCTTCTACATACCTAACGTAATTCATGCACAATTCACATGGACGCGTGTATAATCTAATATTTAATTATTTGTATAGTCTTTAAGTCTTTAAATTAGAGTAGCTAATCAAACATAAAAGTAATCAAATTAATGAAAACAAATTAACAAACTTATGATATATAATTAACGAGAGATCCAACAAACAGACATTATCTTAAAAATATATAAAGTCTATCACTAGAACAGAGCAATGCATTTAATTCACTAAAAATGAAATATCAAGAGACCACATGCATAAAAGAGATTAAAACTAAATATTTTAAAAAAATTAGATAAATCACATAAATTAAGATATATAATTAAAGAAGAGTTAATTGTAGAGATATATATATATACTCACAAAGAAAAATTTAAAAAAATTAATAAACATGGTTTATCTACTTTTTTAAAGAAAATAAAAAAAATAAAAAAAAAATACAAGAAGATGTCCATTAGCAGTGGAGTGGAGGAAACAAATTAAATTAAAGAGCTCATGCACCTTGAATATTCCATTCACCCTTAACTGCATTATTGTATGAAATGAGAACTCGATCTGCACTGCACCCCTGCTCCTCAGCTTAATTAATTAATTTCTTTTTCAGCATTTCTTTCTACATTTCAATACGGTGGCCGTCTGTATATACCGCGCAGCATAATCTTCTTATTAATTAGTGCACTTAATTGATGTTTAGTAGTGTCACCATTGTAATTAAGCTTGTTTAGCACCTGGCCAACAGAAATTAAGCTTCTTGTTCTCATATATGATCCTTGTACACACAATCACCTCACTGCTATTAAACTGCACAAGTGCATGTCTGTCTCACCATAAAATTTAATACTGCCTGCATGCCATACATACATATATATATATATATATATATATGTATATACAGTTATACACACCACGATGTCCTTCACATGGCTGCTTAAATTAACTTTCTCCTTAACTCAGTGAAGTAATCAGATAGCAATATATATATATATATATATATAAATTGGATAAATCACATTTTATTTAAACAACGGAAAGTCGGAACAAGTACAAAACTGAAAGCTAGAAAAAAAAGTACAAACTGAATCCAATCAAACTAGGAGGTCATCATCAAGGGTGATATACTTCCAAGACACAGATTGAATTCAAGCTGAAAAAAAGCAGGAGATATCACAGTTGGAAGACGAACAACGCCAGAAGATATTACTATTAGAACTCTTCACTAGCTGAGATAGAGGACTCAGGGGACAGATAGCAATATATTGAAGCCCTGATTTTCAATAAAGAAGAGGGGGCCATATATATATAATTTTCCTTTTTGAATATTTCTGTACGTATGGTAATTCTTGATCTGATTGGGGGGTTTCATGCATAAAACCAGAACGTGGGCCCGGCTTTGCGTTTCAGGTGGCAGTTTCTGATTAGTCAAGTACTAATATATTGGTTGTTGCTCAGTTTTTCAGAGAATAGCTATTTAAATAATAAAAGATGATGAATAGTATATAAATATAATAAGCCAAAAGCTTCATGACCCGCTGTATTAGCCACCGAAAAAATAGGTGTGAAATATTTTAATGTTTTGAATTTAAATTTGGACACAATAGGTACAAGCTATGGTGCTAGATGATCAAATTTTTTTTTTTTAAAAGTGGATAAACCACTGTTTATCGAAAATAAGAAGAGCACACCAGGAAAACAAACAGAGCTAAGAGTTCTCACAAGAAGTGTAGACCTCAGGAAAAGTAAATACAAGAAAGAAAAAAGTAAACAAGGTAAGGCAGCTGGGAAAGCGAAGAAATCCGAATGGAGTCACAGGACAATCCGAGCTGCGGAGTGGAGTAGATTACTCCTGATTCAGTTGAGGGCCAGTGTTGCCGATGTAGTCTTCAGTCCGAGCGCTCAGGAAGTCGAGGGAGCGCTTAATCTTCAGAGAAGCTTCGTTGAGATTTTGCTGATTGGGAAGAGGAACTGTAGAAATCCAAGTAACCAGCATATTAGAAATTTTGAATAAATTATGAGTAAAAGGTAAAGCAGTGCATTGGAAAATGCGCTTATTTCTTTCAAGCCAAATATTCCAGATAATGGCTCTAGAAAGTAAATCCCACAACAGTCTAATGTTTGAGTGTAATGAAGGTATCCAGTTGGTCCAGATGATTGAGACAGCAGAAGGTAAATCTGGTAGCTCAAGGGCGTTAGAGAAGAAGGACCAAATACGGTTTGAATAAATACAGTCCAAGAATAAATGTTCCATTGTTTCTGAATCATTATGACAGAGAAAACAAGTGTCAGTGGCATTAGGATTGCACCCCTTTCTAAAGAGGTTATTGAGAGTATGAATTTTGTTGTCCCAAACAAGCCAGCAAAAAAGTGTAATTTTGCTTGGACAATGAATTTTCCAAAATTTAGGGTATAGCGGACAGCGTAATCCTCCGTCAATTAGAAATTTGTAGAAGGATTTAACAGAGAAAATGCCATTCTTTTCAAGTGTCCAGGTAGAGGAGTCTTGCTGATCTTGATTGCAATCTGGAATTAAGCTTAAGAAATTGGTTAAATCAACTCGTGAAGCAGTATGAAAAAGATTCTCAGCAAAATTGCGAAGGCATGAGAAGAGTCTTAAGGAAATCCACTGTTGAGAACAATCGTTGAAAAGGGTTGGCCAAAGATCCTTAAGAGCATGATTCCCTAACCATCTGTCAAACCAAAGAAGTGTATCATTGCCATCTTTAATAGTTTTGGTAATACATGATCTAAAAGATGGAAGGGAGGTAATGACACCGGCCCAAAAAAAGGATTTGTTCCTTGGAGGAGTATGAAACAAAGTTCCAGGTAGGTTAAAGGTGTAATTGGATCTGATGATTTTGGCCCAGCACAAGTTAGAATTAGTAGTGAGTTTCCACCACCATTTTCCAAGAAGGGCAATATTGAATTCATGAATGTTGAGGATTCCCCAACCGCCCATGGAACGAGGCCTACAAATTCGATTCCAAGCAACCAGTCTAGCTCCTTTAGAATTCAAGTCAGAACCTTTCCAAAGGAAGTCCCTACGAGTCTTGTCAATTTCTTTAATAACCCAAATAGGGAGTTTGAAGACTGTCATCCAGTAAACAGGTATTGTGGATAGTACCGAGTTGATAAGTGTAAGTCGACCCCCCAGGGATAAGTAAGTGGTTTTCCACGAGGCAAGTCTCACATGGATGGTCTGAATGAGTTTATTCCAATCCTGACGCCTGGGTCGTCTACCAGAGAGAGGAACTCCTAAGTAGGTTATAGGGAGGCAGTCTCTGTTGCAGTTGAGAATTGCTGCAGAGGAAACATTTGGCTGGAAACCAAAGTTTGTTGAGTATAGGCAGCTTTTTGAGAAGTTAATAGATAAACCAGAGGCTCCTTCAAAGAGGTAGAGGATAAGTTTGATGATGTGAAGGTCCTCATGACCGCCAGCAGAAAAGATGATGAGGTCATCCGCGTATTGAAGATGACAGATTTTTTCATCATGGTTAAGCTTAACCCCAATAAGGACATTGGATCTGAGAGCGTGGTGAAACATAGCACTAAGAACATCAGCCGCCAAGGCAAAGAGGAGAGGCGAAAGAGGGTCTCCTTGTCTGAGGCCTTTTTTGCAGCGAATGTAACCTTGAGTGGTGCCGTTGATAAGGATCTGGGCCTTAGCAGTTTTAAGGATGGTATGAATCCAAGATAACCACCGGTTACCGAATCCTCTAGCAGCAAGAATATCAAGGAGGAAATCCCAGTTTAAGGAGTCGAAGGCCTTAGCGAAATCAACTTTGAAGGCATAACCAAGAGATTTCTTTTTTTGGAGATGGAAAATTAATTCTTGGGCTGCTATGATGTTATCAGCAATACATCTCCCCTTAATGAAGCCGGATTGAGAATCATCAACTAACTCATTGATCACCAAACTTAGCCTAGTAGCAAGAATTTTGGAAATGATTTTGCAAGTGGAATTGATTAGGCTAATCGGTCTAAAATCAGAAACATCAGACGGAGCCTTATTTTTAGCAATTAGTGCAATATGAACCCAGTTAATCCTTTCAAGGTTAATAGTGCCATCAAAGAAGTCTTGGCAAAGATTGACAACAGAATCATGAAGTGTGGTCCAGTGCTTTTGAAAGAAAAAGATTGGAAAACCATCTGGGCCAGGAGCTTTGTCGGCATTCAAATCAAAAACAGCATTTCTGATCTCTTCCAAGGAGAACGGTCGCTCAAGGGAAGAAAGATCAACATGCGTTTTATAATTGAATAGGTTTTGCCAGTCAAGAAGGAATCTATGTTTGGAAGGTGTTCCCAGAAGAAGTTGAAAATGCTTGGTGAAAATCTTTCCAATTTCAAAATCTCCTTCCACCCAGTGGCCATTATTACGAATTCGAGGTATAAAATTCTTGTTTCGTCTTCCGTTGGCAATATTATGGAAAAATTTGGTATTTGAGTCTCCTTCCTTAAGCCAAGTTATTCTAGATCTCTGCTTCCAGTAAATTTCCTCTTGTTTTTGAATTGTGTGTAGTTCCAGACGAATTTGGGAGAAACGGGTGGATTCAACTAGAGATGGCAATTTGTACCCTACCCGACGGGTATACCCGTACCCGTACCCGGTCAAAGAGGGTATTACCCTCTTTCGACCGGGCACGGTAAGGGTGCAAGGGTATACCCAGTTAGTTTTTGAGCGTGCAGGTCGGGTGAGGGTATGCCCCCTACCCCTACCCGCACTCTACCCTTACCCTTACCTGTTGAGAGGGATGCGGGTGAAAACCCGTACCTGCATTCCCTTACCCTCTCATATATATATATATATATATAATTTTTTTATTAAACTAAACATTTACTCACAATTTACTCAATATCTATTTTCATGGTGATTAATTTGAAAATAATACTTCAAATTTTCTCTTAATATATTATTTTAAATTTTATTTAATTTCTATATTTATATTTGATAATATTATTAAAATTGAATTTTAGATATATATTAAGAATCATAATTAAATTTAAAAATAAACAAATATAAAAAAATAATGTTATAATAATTTATTCTATAAATTATAAAAACATCCTGAAAAATAAGATACTAATAAAAAATCAATTGGATATAACTTATGAGAATTACTTTTTAATGTTTTTTTATATTCAAAAACCTTACTAGATATTTATAAAAATTTGAAGCTATATAAAAATATAAATAGTAGATATATGAAAAAATTTAAAACAAAAACCAAGATAGTTAAACATGAACATAACAAAAGGTAGAGTTACCATTGAGTCCTAAATAAATGTCATTTTTATGTGATTATATAATTTAAGATAAACAAATATATATCAACTTGTAATTTTGAATTTATGGACATGTGCTTAAAGATTGTAATATAATGTATAATTAATTTATTTTTATTATTATTTAAATTTAATTCGATAATTTGAACAATGGGTAACAACGGTGTAGCAGGGTACTGCATGGATATCCCAGATCCCTGCAGGGTAAGGGTAAGGGTATGATTTTTTTACCCCGAAGGGCAGGGTAGAAGTGTAGGGTATGGGGTAGGGGTTACGGGTAAGGGTAAGGGTTTTGGCATACCCTACCCATACCCTACCCGTTGCCATCCCTAGATTCAACTTCAAAAAGAGTTCTATGTTCACTAGTGTAGTCCAGTGAGGAAAACTCAGCGATTAGGTTGTTCTTGTGAAGATTAGAGGAGCCACAGTTAATCTTTGCCCAGTTTCTAAGTTTAGCTTTCAATTTTTAACTAATAATTTTTTTTTGTATTTATTAACAATAAAAAAAAATTAATAAACATATATTTTTATATAATTAGTTGTTTGCACCGCCTATAATGACAAGTAGATGTATTGTTGGTGTTCATCGTGTGTATATTTGCATTTCAGTTTTGTTATTATTTTTAATAATAATAATATTATTATTATTATTTAAAAAAATAAATAAACCACATATCTTTAAAAGATGATAAAAGAAGTAAAAAAAGCTACGCAAAGTTTGTGTTTAAGTAAAACTCGGTGTATCAATCAAGTGTTTATCAGCTGTGTGGGATTTGGTTGAATAATAGAGTAATATATATATATATATATATAGTTCCTATGCTTTCTTGAATCTCTTTAGTTTAAGTTTTAATTTCTGATGCAACAGAAAAAGAACAAAACAGAACACACACCCATGCGCAACCACAAGCTTGAAACAAGATATCACAACACATATACCTGAAACTTTAGATTTTGATCGAAATCACTGCCAAACAAGCATTTGATCATTGAGGATACATGTAATTGGGTAACAAAAGCTTATTAATTGGTTATAATACATTGGCTATAGTTTCATTAATTTATCATTTAGTTTTTCATCTTCATTTTTTATGAAGATCATTGGTTGGAGTTCAAGCATGGACTACTGTTTCCATTCTAGTGGATGTAAGCAGAGCATCTGATTGATCTTGACCTTCCCAAATCTCCGGCAATGCTTCCTTGATGTTGTGAATGCTACTCAGTGCAATATCTGCCCCTGGCACAAGTGTTGAGCTCCCAACCTGCAGTATCAATTCCATGCATACATATCAACATGTTAGCAGATGAAGATTGAAGTTATTGTCTTGATTTCTGATTGTTTCTTTCACTAAAAAATTCATGCTTTTTTCTTTAATTTGTTTCTTGTAGAAACAAATAAGTTTGTAGTGGCTTACATATACTGTATTGAGGCCTGCTTCCTTTCCTGAAGCTATGTTCCGAGCACTGTCATCGAAGAAGATCTGAAGGCAAAAACGATCAAATTAAGCTCAAATTGGTTGTGGTTTATGTTTAACTGAGGAATCCATCATTAATCGCATTACCGTTTTCTTTGGATCAATGTTTGCAATCTTAATGGCAGCTTGCATGGCTTCCAGAGAGGGTTTACAAATAATGGGTGATTTGCCATTGGAATATTCTTGAGCATTTGAATCAGTTGAATCAATTTGTTCATCAGTATTTCCAGGCACAACTGATGGATTAAGTGTCTCAAAGCAGATGACACCTTCAAAACAGTCTTCTAATCCCAGCTTATTAAGAACTTTTGCAGCATGTTCCCTGTCAGCATTTGTAAATATCTGCAGAAAGTCATCATCTCAGATGTTAATTTAATTGTAACAAACAATATTGTTCTATATATGCAAAGCAAGGTTCCATCACTCTTACTATTTTTCGCTGCGGCATTGAAAGCAGTAGATTCCTCAATACTAAATCAGGTTTCAGATTTTCATATGGCAATTTTCCATGAACATAAGCATGGAATTCATCATTATCAAATTCATAACCCAACACCTGACAATTAATAACAACAACACCTAAGTCAGAACAAAATTACAAGTATATAGAATAGAAAACAATTTCATAGTTCACATATATATGTGGTACCTTAAGGCCAGCCATCGTTGTTCCGTATTCTTTGTACAAGTCCAGACACATCTTTGGAACCTGGTTTTCTTCAATGTGTAGATGATGCAGCATGTAATCTGTTATTAGGAATTCACTTAATATCATGAAGTTCTAAACCAGGTACACTTGGAATATAGACAATAACATCGAGTGAGATTATCGATCACCTTGTATGTTTTTTCTGCATTCTAAGTTGAGCCCCACGCTTAATGGATACAAGGTATCATCCATATCTGAAAACATGACATGTTGTTTGTAATCAAACTAGAAAGACAGAAAAATTGACATTTAAAACGAGTACACACACACACACAGAGAGAGAGAGAGAGAGAGAGTCACCAAACAGCAAACATCCGTACTTTGATTCACTTGCAACAGAGTCCATTTTCAGTGAGCCTGCAAGAAATCTAAAGAAAATTGTTGAAAGTATCAGTCAGTGTAATGCTCTTTTCCTCTCTGATCATCAATGGATTAGTTAGAGAACAATTGAGAAGGACATCAATTATTACAGTATGCTAATTATTAGCACAATTGCATGTGCTATTACTAATAATTGCCAGGCTAAAGTGAAAACATTATTAAGATCAAAGTCTTGCTATGATAAGACTCATGAACAAACAAAATTATTATCTTCTAGTGATCAAAGCTGAGTTAAATTACCAGAGCTTTACAAACATTGAAGAAACTTGTTTTATAAAAACAAAACACATCAAAAGCTAAAATCTAAGAAGAAAATTAAACAATTGATGATAGAGAATTAATTACCTCAAGAAAAGCACTACACAATCTAGTAATGGATTGATGGTTGAAGCCAGAAGCCTCAAGGGTCTATTTATAGAGGTTTGTCATCGACTTTGATTAGGAGTTTGTATGGGAATTGAATTCAAAGTGCCGTTTCTATTAAAACTACTAGATTAAGTGGAGTCTGATTCTTTTTAATAAAAAGTTCACTAGGATGGTAATGAAGTACGAGTGTGACAAGCCCTTTTAAAAATAAAAATTAAAAATTAAAAAAATAGATAAATCATAATTTATTAATAAAATGAAATGTTATGCACAAACAAAATTAAGACAAAAACAAAGACTTAAATGAAATGAGGAGCTAATAAACTATATTTAAATCAAAAGGCAAAACATCCACTAGAAATGAAAAGATGAAAGAGCAAATTGAATCTCTACATCTTTGTCATCAATTAGTAAAAACTGCAGATAACTTGCTCTTAAACTGTCAATATATTTTTAGAGTCCGAATATATATTTTTCTACTTTCTTCAATGCCCCCAGTACTCCGTTTACTCTGAAGGTTAATATTATTTTCTTTATTATTTTCTGATGGTAGTGTTATAGAACCAATCGTCAAACCTCGTAAATTGATTGAGTATATTAATATGTATTGATTATGTTAATAGAAACTACCATCAATCTCTAATGACGAGAAATGCAATAATTCAAGTGGGGGTGGTTGCAGTGTGTGTAATGCCAAAAATAAACAAATTGTTGTGCTTTTATTCTGATCCTCGTCACATTCCACAAACACTAGAAAAGTTTAATTCCTCCCCCCACAAAAGAATCAATGCTTGCAGTAGAAACCATTTGAGATGCGCATTGATGACCAAATTCAAATAAGTCGTTTGGTATGTGTCCTCAAAAGAGCAGAATTTGCCAACAAGTGTCAACATTCTTGGAACATATATATATATATATATATGGTTGCTTTTTTTGAGTAGGACTCCAATTTGTAGGAAAGAACATTCATAAGCATATGTCACACAACACTTGTGCATGCATTCTTTTGTTCCTTAGAATATGATTTTACTGGTCTATTCCTTTTCCACTTGATTCGTTTTTTTTTTTATTTTTATGTGAGGATAAGATGATTGCAAGGCAGATGGCTTTAGTCAGTAGACTGTGACTAATGTCATTGTTTTGTGATCATACACAAACTTTAATAATTTTTATTAGTTTGGTTTTAGATCTATACCCAGAAGCACAAGCACATGCTTGTAATTCAACTTTGGGTGGGTCTGTTGGCTCGGTAAAGATTTTTTAACAGTGATTTTATTAGACTGATAAAAGATTTCAAATTAATTGATTATTTTTGTTTGTTTGTTTTCCATTTTTCTGTTTAGTGTTCGTTTGTTTCTTTTATAATACAACAGCTTTTTATTTACTTTTATTTTAAAAAAATTCAAATTAATCTAATAATTTTGTGATTTGTGAAAACATGTTAAGATGGTTAGTTATCTTAGAAGATGTACCTAACATTTACACAGTTACATGTACACCATTTGAAAAAATTTTGTCTTAGTTTTAACAATTAGAAATTGCAAGTTGTTTTTACATAATATATATATATATATATATCTATATATATTTTTAAAAAAAAAGTGGATGAACTACATTCATTGAAAAAAAAATAATAGGTACAAAAAAGAGGGGAATAACATTCAGTCCACTAGGAGTGGAGGCTGAAGTACAAAAGGTAAGTTCGAACAGTAAGAGAAAACTATAGAAGAAAGGAACAAACAACCCCAGAGCTCAAGCAGGGCCTCAGACTTGTTGGGCTAGACTATCCTCGGATTATGGTCACTGAAATTAGGGTGTTGGCCAAGGAACTCCGTGTTACGTTTAGCAGTCGCAGCTGAGTCTTCGAGTTTGCTCCTTTTAGCATCTAGAGCCGCGAAAATCCATGAAAGAAAAGTCAGCATGATTTTAATGATTAAGGCAAAACATGCATTAGATTTATCATTGAAGATTATATCATCTCTTTCAAGCCATAAATTCCGAGTTATAACCTTAACAGAAGGTCTCTAGTGTCAATAGCTGGCGAGGGAACCTGGAGTCTCCACTGACTCCAAAGCTCACGCATGGAGTTTGGAGGGCCGGACAAATTGAAAACTTGGTAGATGAAGTTTCAAATCCGTTCAGCAAATGGGCACCAAAGGAAAAGATGATCAACTGACTCCACTGCTGCATGACAAAGCAAACAGGTAGGATTAGGGAGTCTGTTACATCTTCTGGTTGCTAGGTTCTCAAAAGTGAGAATGTTGTTGTCCCAAGCCAGCCAGTTAAAAAGGGAAATCTTTTTAGGGCATGAGCTTTTCCAAATTAAATTTGTAGGGCACCTAATACCTCTGTGGTTAAGGAATTTATAGAAAGATTTGACTAAGAAGCCACCATTAGCTGTTAAACACCAACGTTTTCTATTTGCCAAAGCTCGATGTTGTGATTCTCAACCAAGGAGCAATGAACTAACCCCATGTGTTGCATAGGGAAACAACTCTTGCACTATTCGAAGAGGATTTGGGGAGTTCCTAAGAAAGTTCGTCCAGATATACATCGATGCACAATTGTCAATCCATCTATCTAGCCAAAAAAATGTTGAGGATCCATTTTGGATAATTGGGGATATACATGGCCTAAAAGCCGGCAAGCATTTCTGGAGTCCATTCCAGAAGAAAATCCGGTGGACGGGAAAAGAGATTCCAAGTGCGAGACTTCTGATATAGTAATTGAACTGAATTATCTTATCTCGGCACCAAGTAACCCAAGTGGAAATTTTTTCACCACCATTTACCCAAAAGGGCCTTATTGAACTCCTCTAAATTCAAAATTCCCCAACCTCCTTGCCCTCTTTAGATTTGCAAATTCCTTTTCAATTAATAAAATTGGATTTTGGATGGTCAACTGTGCACCATGTAATAACAATAATAATAATAATAATATTATTATTATTATTATTATTATTTTTTTATTATGTAATTCCATGTAGTTCTCAATAGTACAGTTGCTAGAATGGTCGAGGTGGATTTAAAATTAATTTTATCACTTTTTATTTATTTATTTTTTGAGATATGTGTCATGATATCAATAGAAAATACACAAATTATACGGTTTGCATTTCACTCGAATAAGCTTTATTTTAGAATGAATCATTCAATCTACATTGAAGAATTTATTAATATCTCATTTGAAAATCTGATTACATTACAACAAAATAAAAATGAATTAAAAATCTCATAATAAATATATCCTTAAGCATATACAATATATATTTCAAGTATTGGAATTTCGAGATTTTTTTAACTTTATTGTTTCTTTGTATATCCTTCTAAAATTCTATCTACCATTTGTAAAATAGTTAAATACAACAAGATATCGATAGTAATATGCAATTAGAGCTATCATATGGGCAATGGCCCAACATGGGATTGGCCTTCACATAGTCTAGATCATTCTCCCGGGCTTGGTTGGTTAGGAACAACGTATTTATTTTTTAAATTCTTAAAAATGTAAATACAAAGAGAAGCACAGAGAATATTTTTTATAAAAAAAATATTAATGTGTATTTGTTTTTTTTATTTTTTCTAAAATGCACATGAAAAAAATTTTAAACTCGTGTTAAAAAAAACTACAAATAAGCATGTGATGTATTACAAAATTGTAGAAAAAATTTTATTATTGAAAAAAAAATCATGTAAAATTATAGTAAAATATTGTTTTTATGGGGGTTTATTGACAACGGACCACTTTTACAGCCAGGTACAAGAGCACATATATATTTTTAATCTTATAATTTGATAATTTAAAATTAAAAAAAGTTTAGAAAAAGTGATAAAAGTTTAATAATCGCAACTTAACCAAACAACTAAACAAGAAGAAACCTAACCAGACAATTAAAGGTTTGGTTCAATGAACCATGAGCTTTTTGTTTGGCCACTGGCACCAATGCTTGGGGGATGCAAAAGTAACTCTTGAAATTATTTTGAAATCCAGTTATTGTGCAAGCAACATAAAATTTTTGTTTCTGTGGAGATTTCACGCCATAATTGTTATTTTTCCTTTTGAGGTTACTTCATCAATTTTGGATCAATTGTGTCTAAATAGTGACTGAAATCAAGTTACATAATGGGAAACAAAACTCTCCCTCAGCACATGTCAATTGCATTATCACCATTGACAAAGGGTTAGTGGTGTAGAACGCTTGTGTAATTAAGGCTTCTTTTAAGTTCTCATTTATGAAGCTCTTGACTTGTCTCCTCGAATGCCTGGGTATTTATGCATCAACAGCTTGAGTGCTAGCCCAACAAGCAACAATATTAGTGAGAAGAAGAAGAGAGAGAGAGGGATTGAGGAGTTCAAAACCTAAAACACATTTCCCTCTTGGCACCCAATAATGAAAATGACCAACTTTGATATTTTGCTTTCTCTCATGATTTTCACTGCATTGCTCGTTGTCAACCATGCTACTGTACGGCTTCCTGAATGGCCTGGTATTCTACCAAAAGGTTATAATGGAAATATAGCTAAAAGACTTTCTAAATGGCCTGGTATCCCTCCAAAAGATTACAATGGTGAAGAGACCAAAAGACTTCCGGAATGGCCTTGTACCCCTCCAAAAGGCTGTAATGGCGAGGAGGTCAAAAGACTTCCAGAATGGCCCAGTATCCCTCCTAAAGGCTATAATGACCAATTAACAACAATTAGAATTACACCTGGTGCTAATGGTGATGTTGCTGATGCTCCCTATGGGTACTGATTCTACGATGAGAAACACTTAAAAAGTCTATTATTAT